>NC_047505.1:10161775-10328072 GCF_902827115.2 Pseudochaenichthys georgianus | reverse complement strand
GTGTGTCAGGGTGTCTGGGAAAGTGTATGTGTGTGTGTTGATATCTTGGTCAGGGAGTGTATTGTGTGTGTGTGTGTGTCAGGGTGGTCTGGGGACAGTGTATGTAAGAAGGTTTAATATATATATATAGGATTACTTTTAAAACAGTCCCTCAAATAATACATGTTCACTTCAATACAGTTCAAGATAATACCTGTTTACTTTAATACAGTTTAGAACAATATCTGTTTGCTTTAATCCCTTTTTTGATCTCACCTTCAGAGATCAATTTATACACAGCATTTGAAACCTAACCACGGTCATTCTTTTCTACTGTCTGTTCCCCAACCTTTATATAAATCCATCAGTCGCTGGGATTTAGAGCACCTTTAAACCTTTAGGAACAGTCCACCATAACAACTTCTTATGACAGTGGATGGAGACGAAAATATGTTAAAAAAACTCGTCCCTGTCGGCTGAATCCTCGTGCTCTTCCCCCTCTGACGCGTAAGCCAACAAGGGCATTTGGTACGAAGGGGAAGAGGCAGCTTTTCCCTCAAGGGTGGAACTGATGAGTCTAATGGCGCGTTTCCACTGCAGGCCTCGCTCGGTTTGGTTTGGCCTTATTAGGTCCGGCTCACTTTAATGCTGCGTTTCCATTACAGTTTTATTGAACTGGGGTAGTTACTATAGTAACACAGTGTAGGCGGGGGCGATCAGCTTTTTGGCGGCGGAGCGACGCTGCATACAACTGCCGTGAGGTCATCTTCAATGCTGACACAACTCAACACCACAAACAATGGAGCATGTGGAAGCCATCGTGTCCTTGCTTCTTGGTATGTGGTTTTTTATCACAGCAAGAAGGAAAACTTTGTTTCGGAAAAAGGCTGCGTATAGCAAGACGGAATACAGAAGAAGCTGAGGGGGAGACTTATGGCAATCGGTACACGTGGCAGAGACTACTCCAGGACGACTCAACGACACGCTACTTCGGTAAGCTAACGTTAGCTAACTAGCAATGTGTTTCACGCTCAGTATACGACAAAGTGTTTCACGCTCAGTATATGACAAAAGTGTTTCAAGTATTTAATTAATTGTAGCTACCACTTTTACGTATTAAATATGTATGCTTTTGTTGTGTATTTCAGAAGTTAGGTTGCCACCGCAGACCATGTGTTTGGATGCTTGACCGAGCAACCGAGTGTGGGGTGTGATTGTTCCATCTTTCACACACACTCAGTGGGTGGAGAACTTCAGGATGTCTGAGGAAACCTACGTCTACCTGTGCATAAACCTGCGGCCAGCGATGGAGAGACAGGACACACCATTCCGTGAGTGTATACCTTTAAGGAAAAGGTTGGCCATCGCACTGTGGAAGCTTGCCGACCGGCTCAGAGTACAGAAGCATTGGACATCTTTTCGGAGTGAGCAGGACTACTGGTGTGCCGGTGTGTGCAAGACCTTCTGTGCTGCTGCAGAGGCGTTGTTAGTACCGGAACTAATTCGTTCACCAGACCGGCAGAAGTTTGCAGAAATGGCTGCCTACACTGAGAACAGGTGGGGGCTCCCTCAGTGTGTAGGTGCTATTGATGGATCACACATACCCATCTTGGCACCACAGGAATACCACTGTGACTATTTCAACCGGAAAGGCTGGCACTCCATCATCCTTCAAGGAGTTGTAGATGGAAAGGGACATTTCTGGAATGTGTTTGCAGGAATGCCTGGGAGCTTGCATGACGCTCGGGTTTTGAGGCTGTCCTCATTGTGGGAGTTAGCCAGTCGTGGTAACTACTTTCCACCTTGCACCAGGAACATTGGTGGGGTGAATGCTGGCTATTACATCCTGGGAGACAATGCCTATCCCTTGCAAAGCTGGCTCATAAAAACGTTCCCTGACAATGGACAGCTGACAGCAGAACATGTGATCTACAACAAGAAAATTTGCAGCGCACGGGTAGTGGTAGAAAACGCTTTTGGTAGACTGAAGGGAAGGTGGCGTTGCCTCATGAAAAGAAATGACTGTGATGTGAAACTTGTTAAATCGATGGTGGCTGACATGCTGTGCTCTGCATAACCTCTGCGAGAGTCATGGAGAGGCCTATGATGATGGGTGGGATGCACCAGCAGCAGCAGAGCCTGGGGTAGCAGTCGCTCAAGGTGCAGAGGAGGAGGGCACTGAAATACGACAGGGGTTGATGCGCTACCTGAATAGCTAAATATTCATTGTATACAGGAAACTTCAATGTTTTGGTTCATAACATCAGTGATATACATTTCTTGTGTTTGTAATTATAAACACGACATTGAAAGATTGTGGGCCATTAAGGCTAGTGCCATTTGTTTTTATTATTACTACATTGTATTGAACATAAATAAATCTTTTTTCTCTTTCACATATGTGTTTGTCAAATGATTTAAACAAAAAAATGTTATCAGAATTGACTATTTAGTAAATATTTGATTTTCAAGCACCAGTAAGTACTTCCCGTAATAAGAACATTTGCGCAAATATGAAAGTAAACATAAATACAAATCATCTCTTATCCCCCTTCTCTTTCTGTTTTTTTCTAAATACCCCCTTCCAGTTTATTTGTAAAAGGAAATCTTTTACTTTAAGTAATGTCAGTTACCAAATGTTTTAGGAGGACCTCAAGCAGGCAAACTCAATTTCTTGCTTTAAATCTCTTACAATTAACTTTTATCTTATGGGCTTTTTCCTAACTGATGGTGTTTCTTATTGCATGTTTAGATCTTAATTGGGCTATTTTTACAATTGTTTGAGTGATATTGTTTTTTTTAAAGATCCACAAATATTATTAGTAATGGTATTAGTTGTAGCCTATTTTTATTTAGGAAAAATATAGGCCTATAACTTCTACATCATGTGAATCTGAGTTTTTGTTCTGCTGATTTAAAGCCCTTTAATTGTACATTTCAGTTTGATTGGATTCCAAAACTGTAATTTTGTGTGTGAGTGGCAACCCAGTGACTTTGTTTACATGCTCACGAAAATCAGTTTGTTAATCAGATTATGGCAGGAAATCAGATGATGCATTTATCAACAAGAGATAAAATGAGAAGTACTTTATTGAATCCCAATTTGGGAAGTGTTTTTTGCATGGCATGTACAATAGAAATAAAAAAGATATATATATTTGTTGCAGCAGCATAAAAAGGCATGGCATTGTACAAATAAAAAAAAAAAAAATGTTTGTATTGCAGCAGCATAAAAAGATATGGCATTATATATATATATAAAAAAGGAAAGATAAGAAATAAACAAGAATTAACAAAAACAAGAGAGATGAAACAGAATAATATTAAAATTACAGAGGTGGTTCGTCTTCCTGAGGAGACGGGCCACGTCGGCTGCCCCCTAGAACCTGGCCGAGAGTGCGCAGGAAGGCTAGGTTAAACGCATGAGTTTGAGCGTTCTCCTCCCTTCTCAAGGCCATTTCCTCCTCCCTCGTCCGGGCAACAGCCTCCATGGTCAGCTGCCAGTGCCGATCCACCTGGGCCAGGCTCTGTTCATGGTGCCGTGCCTGCTGTGCTAGGTGCTCGTCTCCTCCTCGTTTCCTCTTGCCTGTATGACGATAAGATAATTATAGCAATAAGAATTAGCAATAACAATGAAAAACACAGGACAGGTACAGGTCACACAAGGATATAATAAAATGTATAAGCAGAACAACAGTAAGGATGAACTAAAGACAGTTATGCCCTAGATGTTTACAATAATTGTGAAAGTGAATTACATTATGTCCAGCCTGTTGATAATGATTATAAATATATGTATATAATAGGATGTCACACACACAATTGTGCTAGCTGCTGACTAGCTAGTTTGTAACAGAGCATTTCCACACAGTGGTATAGCTTATTTTACTTAATGACGATGGATGATCTAAAGTTTAAAAAAAAGTCACAATTCTAGTCGTTTTGCCATGCCTATTTCTTACCTAGAACCACACGCTGCGGTGTCGTGATGGCACTCGGCGTTGGTGTCGATTCCTCCTCGGCTGGTGTCTGTGGTCGAGTTGAGATCCGTTCTGATGTTGAGGACGGAACACTGCCACCACCCGGTGTTCGGGACTGTTCCTCCTCACTAGTCACAATGGCATCATCTAGAACAGCAACATGACTTGTTAATTCCACGAACTACTGTAGAACAATACTAAATAGCAACAACAACTGTAGAAAAGAAGAACCTAAACAATGGCGCATGTGGTGTTAGCAAACAATAGCTCTAGCTAATGCTATCTGCCTTAGCTAGCTATGTAGCTCCATAAAAGCATGGGTTGTCGAACATAAATGTAAGGATAAAATACTTGTTTGTTAGAAGTGAGCTTTAGAATAGATAGGGACACAACGCTTTCAAGCAAATAACAGAGCGTTAGCAAAGACTTACCATGCAGGGACTCCAGTAACGCGGTTGCAGAGTCCAGGCCTCCCTCCCTCCCAACGTTGGCCGGTCTATGGCCATAAATAGCGTCCAACAGGTCGAACCACTTCCAGCTTTTCCTATCGGAACCACTCCGGCCGTTGTGGTCCTTCACGGCTCTATACTCACTCTTAAGCTTTTTCAGTTTTTCCCTACACTGCTGGAAAGTCCTTGAGAATCCGCGTTCGGACAACAGTGCAGAGACCTCCTGAAAAACTTTTAGGTTGCGAGTTGTGCCGTCGAGCTCCCGCTGGATTTTATCATCTGCAATTAACTGGAGGAACGTCGTAACTTCGTCAATCGACCACGGTATGCTTTTCTTTGTCATTTTCTTAGGTTTACACAAATGCTGCAAGCGTCCCTTAATATATGCGACACTAGGGATTAAGTCGCGCGAGAATTGTGACGATTTTCCTCTGACCAATCAGCAGTCGTCACTAGTTTAGCATATTCCGCCCGGTTGTTGGCCCCGCTTGTTGGCCTCGATAGAACCACGATTTAGTCGGGCCAGAAAAGGGTGAAAAAGTAGCCTCGGGCCAAAACCAGGCCAAGTGGAAACGCAACCAAAACGGGCCCCGCACGGCTCGGCGCGCTTAAAGCGAGCTACCCGCTGCAGTGGAAACGCGCCATAACATAAAATGAGCGGATACAAGGCACACAACAACAACCACATGTCACCAAAATGGCAATTTTCATTTCATTTCAAACCTTTATTTAACCAGATTGGTCCCATTGAGATCATAGATCTCTTTTTCAAGGGAGACCTGCAGCATATAGGTTCCACATGAAACATAAAACAATAAAGGACATTATTCATTATATTTACAGGATACATAGTTATAGACATTTACAGTGCCCATTGTATCAGCAAGCATTTCATTTAGCCTAGCTTTGAAAACATGCAGAGGAATGAGATTGCTCAGTTTCAATTCTTGCTGAAGATTGTTCCAAGCAAGTGGAGCTGCGCACATAAAAGCTGTCTTACCTAAGACAGTCCTTGCTCTTGGCACATCTAACAAGACTACATCATGTGACCTCAGACAATAGCTGCTTGCAAACTCTCTGTGTTATCAGAGAGCAGATATAATACGGGAGTTTACCCAACAAAGCTTTATAGATAAACGTGTACCAATGACTGAGCCTCCGTACAGAGTGATGGTAAACCTGCCTTGGTATACAGTGTACAGTGATGTGTAAGTGCTTTACAATTTGTGACAAATCTCAGAGCACTGTGATACGCAGCATCCAATTTGCTCAGGTAATTGGCAGGTGCATTCATATAGACCAGATCCCCATAGTCCAGCACAGGTAAAAAGGTCACAGTGACTAGCCTTTTCCTGGCCTCAAGCGAGAAACAGGACTTGTGCAATAAAAGTAGCCACAGAAACTAGAAGAGACATTATTAAACTTTTCCATTTACCAAACATGTTTGTCATCCATTCCTCCATAGGATTGTTGATCCCTGATTGTTCATGCATGGTTTTAGATAGGGCGCGTAGTAGGGATCGACCGATATGGCTTTTTCAAGGCCGATACCGATACCGATTATTAGTAATCAAGGGAGACCGATAACCGATATTTGGAACCGATATACATTTGCAGTAAAATCAGAAAATCTTGGTGTCAAAATGTAGAATAACACAAACTCCAACACAACTCAACACAACTTATTTGAAATGCATTTAAGCATATATTATGTTTAATTAACTTTTAAACATCTTACAACTGGTTCCTCTCTGTGCCCTTTTCTTTAGTGCAGCCATCTGCTATGAGTTAGAGAGAGACAAGAAGTGGGGCTTCAGGCTGACATGCTTAACTAACAATAATGCTTAATTTATTATATCAAACCAATGCCTGTCTGTCTAGCATAAAATCCCAATAAGCTGCTAGCAACTGCAAAACACTACTGTTTTATCTTGAGGCGACCCTGCTGCTTGAGCTTCTTTAAGAGTATCATCTGTTACTGCGGGCAGTAAGTCAGCAGATTTTGCAACAAGCATTTGAAACCATGGTGTATACCATGCTTTGGCTTTAGCTGCTTTGTCTGCTGCATTGTTACCCCAAGTCAAGTAGTTGTCTGCCGTGCTGTGACCTTTGCACTTGAGTAAAGCTAGCTTTTGGGTAACATTACTGCTTCTGCAAGCCTTTTGATCTCTTTCTCGTGTTTGATGGGGGTATTGGTGGATGTTATAAATCCTGCTCTCATCCACTGGCGCATTTCCACATGTATGACACCATGAACATATGCTGAGTCAGTATATATGTTTACCTCTTTCTCTTTTGATAGCTCGAATGCTGCAATGACTCCCATTACTTCTGCCAACTGTGCTGAGACTTTCCCTGTTAATTTTCCTGTTGCTCTTTCCTCAAACTGTCCCTCCGCTGTTTGACCCACCACTGCGTAGGCCGCTTGGAGCCCGTTGGTGGGGTGTCTGAAACAACAGCCGTCTGTGAACAAGTTTTCTGCATGTGACATAGGCTCGTCTCTGGGATCTATTCTTAGCTTCACATCCTGGATGATTCTTTCCTCACACCTATGGGGTTCTCCGCTAACCATGGTGCCTGCGCTGTTAACTCCTTCATGTGTGTAGGTGATGTGTGCTTTTGTCAGAGTTTTCTCTAACCTGGTCTGTCTGGTGGAAGTCATTGTGAATGCACTTGAGTACACAAAAGAGACAATGCTATGTGTTGTCAGTACTGTCAATGGGTGTCTCATCACAATGTGTGAAATATTGTTCAAGATGCGTGGTGTACCTGCTGCATGTCTCGTGCATGGGAGGTTCTCTGTTCTCCACTCTGTCCAGTGTGATACTAATGTACATCAGTATTGACCTACATCCCCTTTTTTCTGAAATAGAATACCATTTACTGTGTTTTCACTTTCAGAAATATCAAGGAAAAATGGTAATGCATAAGATGCAGCAGCGAGAGAGGTGACCTGGGACATGGACTGTTTGAGAGAAATGAACGCAGCTTCTGCAGCTTGTGTCCAGTTCAGTGTGGCAGTGAGTTTGCGCATGCCTTTCTCATTGATCAGTGTTCTTAGTACAAGCTGTTCTTAGGTTATACTCTGTGATGTAGTGTCTGCTGTAGCCTGTGAGACCCATAAAATATAGCATGTCTTTGACTGTCTTGGGTTTGGGGTGGTTTAAAATGTTTTCCTGATGTGCTGCTGACATGCCTGTACCTGCTGGAGAGATTACTCTGCCCAAAAATGTCACCTCTTTACGGGTGCATTGTAACTTTTTCTTAGAGACTTTGAACCCTGTTGCGTGGAGGCGAACCAGTAGGTTCCTGGTGGCCTCTAAACAAGAGGCTGCGGAGGGTGCTGCAATGAGAAGGTCATCGACATACTGTATCAATACCACCCCTTCTGGCAATGAAATGCCGTCTAGCTGTTCCCTGAGTATTTTGTTAAATATTCCTGGAGACAGACTGAAGCCTTTTGGTAGTCTTGTGTATTGCAGTTTCTCCCCGCCCATTGTAAATGAAAAAATAGGTCTCATACTCTCTGCTAGAGGTATGCAGAAGAAAGCGTTGGCCAGGTCAATACAGGTGAAACATGTATGTTCAGGTGAGATATTACAGATAGCTGTGTATGGGTTAGGAACGGGTATCAGAGCCATAGTGGTGATAGCATTAATGGTCCTCAAATCATGAGCCATTATGTACTCCCCGCTAGGTTTTGATACCGGGAGTATTGGAGTATTCCACTCGCTTTGTGAGGGTTCCAACACCCCGCTCTCTTTAGTCCCTCAACTGCCTTGCTGATACCCCCCTTTGGCCTGTGGTTTAACAGGGTACTGTGATAGGTGTACAGGCATAGAGCTGCTCACCTCAAATGTTATTGGTGCAGCCTTTGAGCAGAAACCTACGTCATGAGAGTCAGATGACCACAGGTCAGGTGGGAGGTCACGCAACATGTCATCAGTGAATGAATGGTCAGTCTTCTCCCTACCATGATGTCTATCCACTTCGTGTCTCTCCATGAAGATGCATTCTTGAGTGCAGATTTTTAGAGCATAAGCTTTGTGTGAGGGAGAGTATGTGAGTGCTGCTATCTGTGTTGGTTCCCAATCCTCAACTTCTAGCAGTGTTTTGACCATAGGACCAAGTTCCTTAGCTTCATAGCCCTTCCTGATAGCTAATGAAATGTGTGGTGTAGCTTCAGCTGACATACGGTACCAATAGTGTTGTTCATCAGTGAGTTCAACAGATGCAGCCACCTCCGCTTGTCCCACAAATAAATTGGTTGTGGTTACATCCCAAACGGACATAGACACATCTGTCTCATACGCATATTCATAACTTTGGTCGTCTTTTCTATCATAATTTAGCATCGGTCTGGAGGGGAACCATAAGGCCTGAGGAGGTTAATCCACGGCTTCCATTGTTGAAAAATGGAAAATAGTCCTGGTATATTATCTCGGGGCCGGTCTAGCAACCCCCAGTATATAGTGGCATACTGAGTTGCTTCTGCTTCAATGGATTGGGCCAACATCATTTGAGAACCTGTCTTTATGTTGAATAATGAACAATTGAGGCGAGTGCCATCTGGGAACGATATTATTAGTCCGTCGGGGGAACAGAGGATGGAGGCGTTAGCTTTGACAAGAACATCCCTTCCCATGAGGTTAGCCGGGCTTTGGGGTGCCAGAACGTACTGATGGAAAAATATCTGGCCTGCTATTCTGGTGTTTAATGGCGTAGAGAGCGGTACTTACTCTATTTCTCCTGAAAACCCTATGACTGAGACTATTCCTTGATTTGCACGTGTTGAAGATGGGGGAGTTGATAGTTGAATATCTAGCTCCTGAATCAACAAGGAATGGCAACTTCGAGTTTTTTACAGTCATGTCCATGTATGGATCCGCTAAGCCCATACATTCAGAGTTCTCTGGGGGACCTCATTATGGTGGGTTATAGTCTTGTTCGTTCTGGACAAACTGGCCGTAGGGGGCGGCCATCGCGTTGGGTGCATTGTGACCTTGGTCTTGGTGCTGGGCCTGTGTGGCTGCCTCATGGGGCTTCTGGACATACTGCATGTCTGATCTGTTCCCTTGTCCATGCCCTCTCTGTCCCCCTTGTCCCCGCCCTCTCTGTGGTGGGGATCCCTGTGGGCACTGCTGGTACCAGTGGTCAGCCTGTCCACAGGTGAAGCAACCCCTTCTGCTGATATTGGTTCCCTCCAGGAGCTGTTCCAAACCCTCCTCTACCTTTAGCTGTGCCTCTGAACCCGCCCCTCTGTTGCTGAAAACCATTATTGTAGCCATATTGGGGCTGGTTATATGACGGACCTGGGTGGGGAAAACCCCCTTGTAGGTTGTGCGGCCCCGGTGTCTGCTCTGCTGGCGCCATCGGATGAACAATCAGCTGTTTGACACCTTTTTTCTCATTCTGAACTGTTTTACGGGCTATTTCTAGCTGAGCACGGAGGAGTTGCACTCTCAACTCTTCTTTCTCTGTTTTATTCTTTGTGAGTTGTTTGTTAAATTTGCAAAAATTATGGGCCAAATGACGCTCCCATGTCTGTGTGTTTATGTGATCTATTTCTGGGTTGTCCTCCATAAGAGTTTTAATCTCGGCAGGTACTGCTGCCATTATTGCTTTACGGGGCGTTGCTTTGTCACAAGCAGGGTGAGTTCAAATTTCTTATTTTTCTTACATTTAACCCTGCATGCTATTAATTTGTGTGTGTGTTATATTTTAAAATATAAATGTGTGAGGCCATTGTACTTCGGGTAGGTGTCTTGTTGTGTTTTCATGTAGGTGTCTCTTGTTACGTTAGTAGTTAGTTAGCCTATGACGTAAGGATATATATGTCCATTTAACGATTTTTGTTAAGATCTATGAAACATAGCGAGTCAGTTAAGCACTGAGTAATTTAAAACCAACAAGGCATAGCGAGTTAACCCAGGGTTAAGTAACTGAAGTCAGTGCTAGTCGAACAGTTGAGAACTATTTTAAAAAGTCCTTTTTGAGGAAAAGGCTTGATTAAGGTGTAAGCCTTTATCAGTGGTCATAACTGTTCTATTTTCAACCAAGATGTTGTGGGTGGAATACGGTATTTGGAGTTACAGCAGCATTACGTTAAATTGACGACGGTCCATTTAATAGTCGCTGATAGGTTTCCATATTACTCCCACCTAACGTGTCTAAATGGCAGCAGTTGACCAATAGTGAACTACAAAGTCAAATATTACGCAGATAGCTTTATGGCTTATGCGTAAGGGTTCCTAACTTTAAGTGATGATATCAATAATATAAAGCCCATTTTCATAGTAAACTAGATAGAAATGTTATTTTAAACTGCAGTGTTGTTTTGTGTTGAATTTTCTCCATTATTCAAACTCCCCTGTGAGAGACACGAGGTGTGTTTTCAAATCCCTTTGTTCTTCAGGTTAAAGGTTGGAAAATCAGTTGCCATCTTGTCTTGCCCTCATGCTGAAAATAAGCCACATGGCAGTCGCCATTTCGTGAAATGCTAATTGAAAGTACTCCGTTTGTTTTTACACACTCAGTCACACTCACATGAGGCTAGGCACTCCATATTGAGAAGGACAAATCATATTTCTTCGCAGAGTTGGAACTATAAAATAGACAGGTTATCTTTGGTAACTTATCGGAAGGTTGGTATTTGTATTAGTCTGGTTTTGGAAGTATTTCTGCTTGCAAGTGTGTATTGGGTTTCTTTTGAGATATTATTGTTTGCAAGTGTGTATTGGGTTTCTTTTGAATATTCTTGTTTGCAAATGTGTTTTGGCAGTTATGGGCTGTGTTGTTTAACCATATTCTAATTTTCTTCCCATTTTTAAGGAAATAAGCTTCTTCTTGTTAAAAAGAGGTCAGTTTTGCAACAGCTATCCCTAGTGGATTGAGCTGGAAATTACAACAGCGCACTCTGCTGGTAATACTGATAAAACTGATTTTAAAGCTAGGTCTGGGTTGGGTTTCATCCACTTGAATGTGCGCAGTCTGTTAGGTAAACTAGATTTTGTCCGTATCTGGGCAAAATCTGACTGACGCTGACGTCATTGTCTTATCTGAAACATGGCTAAATAAGTCTATTTTGGCCTCTGACATTGCCTTAAATGGTTGTAATGTGTATCGTACCGACCGGCCTAATAAAGGTGGTGGCGTTGCAATTTATGTTAAGAATAAGTTCAGTGTAACCACATTAATTTCCAAATCGATCAGTAAGCAATTTGAATTTTTAGCCTTAAATATAGAAGTGGCAAAGGGTCAACAGGTCATGGTGGTGGGCTGCTACAGACCCCCCTCAGCTGTCAAAGACTCCTTGTCTTCACTAGCAAATCTTTTATCACAACTAGACTACAAGGAAATAGTCCTACTTGGAGATTTTAACTGGGACTGGTTAACTGCAGTGTCAGAGGATTTTAAAAACCTTTGTATCTCTTTAAATGTTACTCAGATTGTGGACAGTCCTACTCGCCCAAATATTAAGTCCCCTAATAAATCCTCCCTAATTGATCTCATTTTAACTAATGTTCCCCATAAATATTCTTCTGTGGAGTATTTGCAAATGATCTGAGCGATCACTGTGTTGTAGCCACAATTAGGGACACTAAGGTCCAAAAGGTTAAACCTCGCATTATCATCAAGAGAGACATAAAACATTTTGTGGAGCAGGGTTTTGTTGCATGATCTGTTTGATTTTGATTGGGGTACAATCGATCTGTGTGCTGATGTTGAAACCGCATGTCTTATTTTTATCTTGGTTTTATGGAGATCATTGATAGACATGCACCCCTGCTACATTTTGAGTAAAGGGGACGAGACAATCCTTGGTTTTCTGCTGAGCTGTCTAGTCTCCTTCATGAGAGAAACAAGGCCCTGGGCAAAGGCTAGGAAATCAGGCTCAGAGATAGAATGGCTGCGTTTTAGGCAGCTACACTGCAAAAACTCAAAATCTTACTAAGTATATTTGTCTAATTTCAAGTCAGAATACGTCTTTACACTTGATATAAGACATACTAACTTAAGTAGTAACAATGCAGTGAGATATAATGTCTTGTTTTTAGACATTGCATCTTAAGTGTCTTGTTAAGTCAAATACTCTTGAAAATATCTTATTTTGAGTTGTATCTCAGTGTGAAACAAGTTTTTTTGACATGTCACAAGACTTGCTGATTTATATAAGCTCCTGTGGTGTTTGTAAAAGATGGATTATCTTGTTTCAAGAAATAACCATTACTTGTTTTTAGAAAACACATTTTTATTGGAAAAACTCACATCAGAAAACAGTGCATCAGTCACATCAGAATACAGTGCATCAGTCACATCAGAATACAGTGCATCAGTCACATCAGAATACAGTGCATCAGTCACATCAGAATACAGGGCTAATACAATGTGGAACAGTGTCATTTATTGGCAATCTTCACAAACTCACATTGTATGAAGGGAGTGATGCGCAATGATATCTGTCAGATCATATTTAATTGGAATGTACTTGGTGTTGTTTGTAGGTCAAAATAGCAATATGCCTGTATAATCAATAAGTTGTTCAGAATCTACCAAAAAAATTGGCTTGAGCTAGGGAGGGAAACTTCCACCTCATAAGCTAAATAATGATCATTCCATTCAACTGTAGAGAGAGGCTGGGCATTCAAAACAGTACATTGGACGTATTTACAATATAAATGTGTTTTCATCACAAGTCCAAACTCTGGAATGTTATTGTGACATTATAATAACCAAAGTCTTTCCACATGTATACTTATTTCCATATTGCGTAATCCACGGTACTGAAACAATACATTCAACTTGCTCTATCCAAAGAAGTCTTTAATTTTTCCTTCAACATAGTTAACATTTTTCACCTCAGAGACTGGGCCCATTTCAAATTCACCTGAAATAATTGATGTTTCTCATGAACATTCAGGCTACATTCGTATAGTTGGTGGTGCTTCACAAGGGATTTACAAATATTCTTAAAACTACTTTTTCAAAGCCCACTGCGTTGAAAAAACCATGCTTTGACTCAAAGCGCATACACATATGCCTCACTGTAGGGCCGAGTGCTTTTATCTGGGAGGGGAGATGCAGAAGGTAATGCTGCTTAGGTATGATATTTACATCTGGAAAAAGTTGTTTGAAATGTTGTTAGGTGTTTCTTCTATTGAAGCTTTAGCCTTGAGAGAGTTGAAAGAGCAATAATAGGTGAACACAGAATTTTGACAATCTCTAATAACTCAAGCAGCATTTTTGTGTATTCATTTTCTCCAACTGTGTCAATGAGAAATGGCAGGATCTTCACAAGATCAGCATCTGCCCAGCAGACTGTTTCAGTTTATTGTCATTTGATGACAGCGTATTTACAGATATGGGGCATGGCTTATCCCTTGCATCCACAGGAGAATAAGGGAAACTAATTATTGCACTATAAATGTGTCTAAATTCATAAGACCTGAAAGTACAAGATGCTTTAAAGCACATTTGATTTCATATGGAGCAACACCTTCGAGAATGACATGCATAATGTCTTGTGGCATTTGATTGATTAAATCAAAATGAGGAGATTCTGTAACTTTGCTTCTCCTGTTTATACCATATGTTGTTTTAAGATTTTCTTTGAGAAAGTCAGTGCTTGCCTTTTCAATATCAGCACATTGTCTGATATGACTTGCCATGGTCCTTTTAACAAACAGCTCTTCATTAAATTGTCCCTGCATGTCTTCAAAGTTGCATTCACATTTACTGTAGGCAAACCCCACGCCCTTCTTTAAATCCAGCCACTTCGTGTTGAGCTGGAGTGTCGCCATACACAGCCATAAGCGCCCCATAAACTGTCATCGGACCATTTGCAGTGACAACCTCAACACCATTATACAGCTCAATAAGGTCTTGATGAATTCTCTCATATCTTATCTATACCACAACCTGAAAGGTCCTTGGTTTTAACCATAGCAAGCAGGCGAATGGCAGAAAGTCTTGATCTATATTTAGGGTGTATATTACCTAAGGTGTAATAAATCATTAACAACTTGTTTTTGGTCGCCCGAGATCCAAGTGGGTTGCACAATTCAATTTCATCTGTATATAAAATGAACTGCAATGCTGTTGGAAATTTCAAAAACAGTGGATGTGACTTAAAAATGTCCCCATCAATTAAGTCATGAACAAAACCATTCTTGCATGGCTTTGGGCCCTCTTCAATCATTGCAAGAATTCTTGGATGCATCAGCAACTGCTCTAAACTTTTTACCAACGAAATATAATAAAAGCCCTGGTTTTTAATGGCAAGTACTCTGGAGTCTCCACTTTTCACATAACATACCGAATGTTTTGTGGTGATAATCTCTGGTTCAACTGGTTTAAGCAGTTCTTTGATTGTCTTATTCTGCAAATGTGTTGTAGCAACTTGATTGAAAGGGTCAACAAACTGGTCAAATATACCCATTGCGTCACTCCTCAGTTGATCCAGATCTCCCGGATGTCTCTCAATCACATTACTTATTAGATGTTTTAGGTGCTCCAATAATGACGCCTGATATTGCTGTACTCCATTCACCACGTGGTTGACAGCTCTCTGTGGAGTGGGAAAAACAAATCTCAAGAAAATGGAATGGACATGCATTTTAGGTAATGTGCGGAACATGCAACAGTTAGATTTGGGGTAGAATGGGATGTTAAACCTCTTTATAATTATCAATATGGAAATTTACCAAAATCAACCTATTGTTGTAAATCATATATTGTTCCATCTCTGGTTTAGATTTTGAAACGTCAACCACACACTGTAGTATAACATTCCATTCAGCCCATTATTTCCAGCTGCTTCCACATACTTTAGGTAATTCTTTATATTTTAAAAGGCATGCTATGCAGGATGTGTAGTTTGTTGGCAGCCACACACTTTCTATTGGGTGATAAAGAATGATTGAGAAGGATTATTTGGTATTTGTATATGCATTTTTTTTGGTAGAAAATCCTGCATTGAGTGCCTTTTAAGCTTACTTCAGTTACACTTGTTGCTGGCATTGACATGTCATTCATTGTGAGAAAAACTGTTTAAATTACCTGTGTTAGTCGATGGGTTTCTCTAGCTTGTAGAAGAAATGCAGTTGCTTGTTTGAAAAGGTCCATGTTCACATGACCCTCTCGACCTTCTTGAAACCCAACCTGAAACAGATACATATCTCTATTTATCTTAATATGTATAAAACATCTCTATTACAACATGTTGAATATTTACATAGCTAACACTCATTCACTCTTTTTCATTAGCTGTGAAACAAGACTTCTGAGGGAACAATAATTTCATTTTCTAACTTTCTGCAGGTCATCATGAAAATGTTTTAATGGGGGACGAAAGATCGGTTTAAACAATATGATTTATATACATATAGACATGGCCTGAACACACCGAATTATGACATACCATTTGAGGGATGATGGTTGAACCCTCTTGGATCACTGAAGAATGTTCCTGTGTCGCACAGACCATTTCAGCTGCAGAGATATTCGCAGTAGTTTGGTTGTTTGTGCCCATCATTTCACGTGTTTCCGGTTGGCCTTGGAGAGTCAATCCTTCCTCTGCCCATTCGTCTTGAAGAAGATGTGCGTGAGTTCTCTTATGTGATAGTAATAAGAGTTAAACACCCGGTACTCACTGGCACAACCATCAATGCCACATACCACACGAAAGTCAGGGCTGCGACTGTGCATAGAATTAATGTGACCTAATCGTTTTTTCAGAGTCAATGCTACAAAAATGTAGCATATGAAACAACGCCAAATCATCCTGGGAGAGCAGGTTTCAGAGTCCACACAGGTAACTGGAAGAGGATCAGATTCTGTTGGAGAAGATAGATACAAACTGTCAATATCCTGAGGAAGTAACTTTAAACATTGTTTTAGTTTAGGCCTAATACACTGTATGTTACATGAAGAACTATTTATTAGATCAGATTGAATAATATTCTTAACAAAAGCAAAGTAAAACACGGTTTTTTTAAATTGTACAACTGTTAAATCTTTTAAATAGCTTGGTATATATATATGTGTGTGTGTGTGTGTGTGTGTGTGTGTGTGTGTGTGTGTGTGTGTGTGTGTGTGTGTGTGTGTGTGTGTGTGTGTGTGTGTGTGTGTGTGTGTGTGTGTGTGTGTGTGTGTGTGTGTGTGTGTGTGTGTGTGGTGTGTGTGTGTGTGTGTGTGTGTGTGTGTGTGTGTGTGTGTGTGTGTGTGTGTGTGTGTGTGTGTGTTACAAAACAGTGGAAGGCTATTAAGGGAGTTAAAGTATGTAAGTAGGCTATATTGCTGCGACGGGAAAAAATAAATGAAAAGGGATCCTTTTCACGGTATAACATAAAACATATAATGTTTAAGTTATAAGCTAAGATAAGATCTGATATACTTTATTGATCCCAAATGTTGACTTTTTTCGTAACAGCAAAACAAGGCATTGTAAATAATTTGAAATGAAAAGCAGTAGAAAATTAACATTTATTCTATATAAACATCTTAAATCATAAAGGTGATAGGCTACTGATCATCAAGCAATATGTCTCTGTAGGTTATTGCTCATTGTGTAGGGAAATCACTTAACATTACAATTTAGGGCATACCAAAATACGCATGAATAAAAAAAAAAAAGGTACATTTGAATCTTTACCGAAATTGAAGTTTCCTGCTGTAATCCGGTTGTCTTGATTGTTCAGTCCACACCTATGGTCCACACACGAGGCTCCGTCCAGCTCCGGTCACGTCAAGGCGGGCTCATCAAAGAAAGAACACGCGGGTATTTTTTTCTTCTTCGGCTGCTTCCTGAGGCATTACTGCCACCTTCCGGCGTTATTCTCCCTCTGTAGTGTGTGGACCGTTAGTGGAGCTGAACACGAGTCACGTCACGACCCGCCTAACCATTGACTCCCCCTGGTTTGAAGACCTGTTTCATGTAAGTAATCTATATTCGACATTTAATTCATATTTGTTGTTGACATGACATGCGTTTTTAAGTATCCACGTTCAGTGATACATGTTTTATTTTGTGTGTGAAGTTTCCAGCCGCTAGGATAGCAGTGCTAACGTTAGCTGAGGCGAGCTAACTAGCTAGGTCAGCTAACAGCATGGACCAACTTGATGCTGTGGCTGTCGATTTTAAGGGGTAATGTATGAAATTAATATTATTTTTATTTTTAAATGTAGTTGATGCACAAAACAGGTCTGTAAGTTAGGCTCTCTCTGCTGTGTGTGTAGTTGTCAGCAATTAGCCTAGTTCTGTTTTAAACAATGAATTATAATGCATGTTAGCTCTTTGCCTGTCATAGCATATTTATACAACTGGTAGTTCATTTCACTTCTCACCTGGGGGGTTTAAAGTTATTGCTGGGGACCCAGTGCACTGTTGAATTTCGTGTAACATTAAATAAACTAAATAATTTGGAAATCAATATGTCATTAGACATTCAATATGATTTATATTTGAATATGAATTGCTCAACTTGAATATTTGTATGAAAAATTGAATTTTAATCATATAATTTGATTGTGTAATTGATTAACTGCATTGGAAAAATGCATCTGAATGGCACATTCCCAAAAAATAGTTATAAAACTATGGAATCAACTAAGGGTTGTTAACTAGAGCTAGTCAAAATAAATGTATTTTTTTACCACCAGCAGTTACATCACCTTTTGAATGTATGTGAATGAAATTGCATCATGTATGTTTCTGTATGTGTAAATCTGTTAAAACAAATATCTCAAGTTCATGAATGTATTATAGCTGTGAAAGGAGTTGTGTTAAATGTGTGTCTCTGTGTGTGTGTTATTCCTTTGTTGTTTTGTTGTCTTAAATTACTACAGCACTAGAAGTCTAATATCATTTCAACATATTTTATAATCCCGCTACATGTCTCCTTGAATTTGTTCACAGCTGCAAACATCAGTGAAGGAACTATGAGCACCCTGTCCCGTGAGGACCTGCGCGATCTTTTCCCCGGCCCAGAAAACTTCTTTCGGAGAAAAGCGGTTTGGCATTCATGTCATGCAGAATTGCATGAGGTCAGTCTTTCAATTACATTGCATAACTAATTCAATGAAATGAGTCTCAATATGAATGGGGAAAATAAGATTTTTTTTTTTACCATTACTTTTTTTTATTTTAAAGGAACCTTGCCTAAAAGACTCCGAACCAATGGGAAGTCCTGCTTCTACTAATGAGTCGCCCCTGCCACAGACATCCACTCCTGTGAAAGGATGTCCTCCAGAGTACAAAACCCCTGAAAAGGTTGTGAAGTTATCCTCTCCAGAATATGTGTTGCACACTGACAGTGAACTTGAGCAGGTCCGAAAACAGTTCTTTGAATTGGCGAAGAAAGGTTGTGAGAGCGACTTTCAAATGTCAAAGGACCTCAGATGCCGGCTCATAAGAAACACCATGACAAGTATGATTGCAATCCTGAGGGCAAAGGGGGATAAAGACTCAGACAGATACCCTTCAAAGCCAGAAGTTACAGCTATGGCAAAGAGAATAGTTCAATACTACCCCATGCTGCAGGACAGAGGCAGCAAGAAAACTTTGTGGGTAAGTGTTGAAATGCATCCAGTTGGTTACAATAGATATTTGAATTTCTGCATTTGTAATAGAGCTTTGAAGGCTGTACTCATGTGTCTTGTCCCAGGTCACTGTGTATGCTCAGCTATACAAAAGATTGCAAAATGTGAGATCCCCCCAAAAGACCAGTCCAGGTGGGAGACATTCAAAGAAGCGCCGAGTTGAAATACCTTCACGGAGTGCGTCGAGGCGCAAGCTGTCATCAAAGAACAGGAGGGTTTAGCTAGCGCCTCACTGCAATCTTTAAAGGTCGTTTTCTCAAAATGAGTTTCTTCTCTTACTCTGAGTTCGACATTTCAACTTCAGTAGCACGTAGAGACACCAAACCTTCCAGTTATATTCCTATCAATATTATGAAGGCTTTTACAGAAGGGTTTGTTCATATATCATTCATAGCCTGAATTATACAACATTGTATACCTAAAAACATGGCGAAAATGGATATTTTAGGGCTGTTGACAGTATTTTCTGATTTATGGAGTGATAAAAAGAGATATCCAAAATCCCTTCTGTAAAAGCCTTAGATACTAATATGACTACAAAATGAAACAAGAATTTTGAACCTGGCTTTATCCAAAGTTCAGATTTGTGTTCCTGAAATTTATTCAAATATGTGCATATTTAATGAGATAATCATTTGCATATTTAAACATGCTATTAATTAATAATTGCCTTATTGTAAGTAATTAACTGGAGACATTTCTAGCTGATATCTTTAAGTTAAAACAATTACCCTATTCACCTGTAGTGTCTCGCCTTAATCATGTTGGTCAAATAAGATATATCAAGTGTGAGTCGATGTGCTCTTGCCATATGTGCTTGGGGCTTACTTCTTTTTGAGACGTCAAAATAGAGACCTAAAGCATTGAAACTCAAATGTGTTGTAACAATCCTACTTCCTGACTCCTGTATCACCAATTACATTCAAATATTGTGATATTCTAAATCTGTGTTTTTGTATTTTACACTTAAAACAGATGCAGGAGTCGATACTCCAGACACTGACAGTCCAGCAACCATGTCCAATCCCAACAGCACCCTACAGACTCTGTGTAAGGAAAATAAATCTAACTATGAGTTGGTCTCTCAGCTCTGCATATGTACCAAGAACATTCATTATCTCTGCTAAGGAAGTTATGTTTTTGGTGCTGTGTGTATTACTGTAAGGTAAAAACAACTAGGCTTTTTAATATGAAATGTTGTGGAAGGGTATATCATGGGCCAGGGAAAAGTGTTTTTTTTTCCATTCTGGAGCAGTTTGTACAGTTTTGGAAATGATGTCTCGTGTTTTTCTTGTGTGCCCTTCTAGTTGATTCTGTTTCTGAAAAGTAATTATGTATTTTTGTGTCTTATAGCGAACAGGTCTACAAACATTGATAGTCCAGACACTGACAGTCGAGCTTCCATGGCCAAGCACTACAGGACCCTTCAGGCTTGGTATAATAAAAAGAAAAATCCTGACTATGAGTCTGTCTCTCAGCTCTTGGATTTGGAGTATGCAGCCAGAAGAGCATTCATTGATTCTGATGCCACTCGTGAGGACAACAAACACGAGAAGATTCTTGAGGCATATCCTTGTTTCAGGGACATTAGACATGTGAGTAATTATTAACTATCCATTAGTCAAAATGTGATAACTAACAGGTATTATTTTTCAATTCGCTCCTCCTAAGTGATAGTTTCGATCTCTGTTTTGGTTTATTGGATATTTCATAGGCAATGGGTGAGCTTCGACGTCTTCTGGACAAGGATAACAGCCACAGCATTGATGAAATGTTGGAAAGATGGCAAGACTTCTGCCAGAAGGTGCAGTTTTATGGCGTATGGAAAAAGATGCTGAAACCTCCATTGGGAATGGACAAAGGTAAGTTATAATGTTATGTGAACAGGGTTAGTTGGACATACATTAAGGCATGTTTATTGCCAACTTCATATGCTGTTGTATTGGCTTCATTATTTTAATCTGCGATGGAGTTTAACTGTTTGTTGAATGTTCATGTTTTTAAAGCATCACATCTGTACTAGACTGTTGTTCAGATGTTACCTCCTGCAATTTCTGTAAAAGTCATGTATTTTTCCAAACAGCTGAACAGGCTATAAGGATCCTGCGTGTGCTGCCATCACTGTTCCCCTCTCCGTCTGCTCCTCCAAAAAAGCTAAGAGATGCAAGTGAGGCTCTGCTGCATGTCCTCGAGGTGAGTGTGTAAAATGTAGCAGGATAATTTTGACCGTCCAAAGCAACAACAATGCAGTATTTAATATTTTAGGAAAGTACCATATGGATTTCTTCTACCCAGTACTATTGTGGAACACATTCATTACTTATGCAAGGGCCAGGCACAATGGCGACATATTTATCACAGTAAAAACATTTGAATGGCCTATTTTTAATAAGATAAGAAGAAAAAAGGTTGAATTTAACCATTTTATTTTTGAATATGAGCACCTTGCTTATTCATTTGAATTTTATAAAAACAATTCTTCATCAAGGCACAGGTAATTAATTGAATTGTGAAAAATAAATAAAAGGGAGTGTGTATTACATTTCTTGATTCAGCTTGCAGACAGTAGAAGAAATGTTATCCATATTTAACCTTTTTTAGAATATGTTATGAATTGTAAGGTGTCCTTGGTTGACTTGAAAGGTGCCTCTAAATAAAATGTATTATTATGCCTTCAAAGACACTGTAATTAACACAAGGGTTTGTTGTAGCTTTGAGAGATCTAATGAAGAATAGCTTAGCCTGGTAAACCTAACCAATACTAGCAAAACCAGTTTGTACAGCAAACGAACATATTCATTCTTACATACTTTAAACCTTGAGTTCATGCATTGAAGACAGTTAAAAAGGCTTGAGTTTACAAATAACGAAAATGAACTTTAAAACAATAGTGCATGATCCTAATGGCATACATTTGTGTTATACATTTTAAGGTAAAAGAAGACCCCAATTCCTACTTGAAGAAGCGACCTCTCCCGTGTCCAGTCCTGATTGTGAGCTCGTCCAGCTGCCTCCTGGCCATAGGTGATGCGCCAATAGCTACATTCCCAAAACAGGACATTGCTGTGGGTGCCATATACCTTATGGCCTACTATTATGCCTTTCACCTTACATACCCCAAGTGTGTAGCCACCCTGCTTTCAGTCATACAAACAGAGATCCTCTTGGACAAAATCCATGACAAAGACCTCACACCATCCTACAAGAAAGGCATGGCCGAATGGAAAGCTTTTCTTGGCCAATAGAACAAAAAGTGATATATGGCCAGATGTCATTCTCAAGTTCTGTTATTCTATTCCAGGCCACTGAAGTTTGTGTTTCACAGTGTTAATGTTCATTCATTATCTCTGCTAAGGAAGTTATGTTTTTGGTCCTGTGTGTGTTACTGTAAGGAAAAACAACTAGGCTTTTGAATATGAAACTTTATGGAAGGGTATATCATGGGCCAAGGAACAGTGTTTTTTTCAATTCTGGAGCAGTTTGTACAGTTTTGGAAATTATGTCAAGTGTTTTCTTGTGATCATTTCCATGTAAGTACTTTGCCGTGTATGCTCCTGTAGTTCACTGGTAGAAAATAAACTGCTAAATTAAAGACTTGTTTTCATTTTCACAGACTTATTTGGAGAATGCGATAATTCTAGATCTGT
This sequence comes from Pseudochaenichthys georgianus, assembly GCF_902827115.2. Lineage (NCBI taxonomy): Eukaryota > Metazoa > Chordata > Actinopteri > Perciformes > Channichthyidae > Pseudochaenichthys > Pseudochaenichthys georgianus. The sequence continues at coordinate 10,305,419 of NC_047505.1, read as the reverse complement.
GTCGCCATTGTTTACAAAGAGTTAAATTCTTGACTTAATAATAGTAGTAAATGCTTAATAGGAGTATTTCCAGCTTACTTAAGCCATACTTGCACATCTTATTTCAAGTAAGAGTCTCATATCATATAACTTAAAATAAGGGTAAATGGTCCTGAAATTAAAACATCTAAAAGTTTATTTTGAGTGAAAAATACTGTTTTTGATCATTTTTGGCTAATTTCTGTAACATAAGATTTCCTAATTCTGGTAAAATTAAGTTCAAAATTAGTTCTCCCAGCTAGTTTCAAGATCTCATGTATCTAAATATCGCATCTTATTTCAAGATATCTTACCAAGCTAATGTTCACTTGTTCTTATGGCAGATTTTTTTGCTCATAACAAGCGAAAACATCTCGTTTTAATTATTTTTTTACTAGTTTTTGGAAGGGCTGTTTTTGCAGTGTAAGGAATAGCTTCACTTCAAATGTCAAAAGTGCAAAGTTGAAGTACTATTTGTCAGTTACCACAGAAAACCTAAATAATCCTAGGACATTTTGGAAAGCAATAAAATCGATATCAACCGGTGAGATCCGTAATGAGCTACCTCCGTGCCTTACCACAGCATCTGGCACTATATCGGACAGGGCTACTATGCTAAATTGCTTTAATGAGCATTTTGTGTCCTGTGGTTCTCTATTTGATTCTGTCACTAACTCTGCTTCTGTAAACACCACAGTCTGTGACTCTGAACAACGTGGTCTGGAAAACCCTTTCAGTTTTACCCCTTTTACTGTTGATGTTGTTCATGAAGCCTTATCGAAGCTAGATCCTAGGAAACCGGCTGGCCCGGACAACTTAGAACCTTTCTTTTTAAAGATAGCTGCAGATTTTATTGCTCCACCTCTCACTTCTCTTTTTAACCTCTCCCTCAGCACAAATACAATTCCAAAAGTATGGAAGTCTGCTTATGTCTTGCCTTTACTGAAAGGAGGGGAGGCAACTATTTTAAATAACTATAGGCCAATCTCTAAATTGTCAGTTCTGGCTAAGGTTCTTGAACGCCTAGTGAGTGAACAGGTAAAGGAGTTTTTATGTACAAATGACATCCTGTCTAAACATCAGTCAGGATTCAGAAAGAAACACAGCACCATCACTGCCACAATGAAGGTGGTGAATGACTTTACTAGTATTTTAGATAATAAGCAGAGTTGTGCAGCTCTGTTTATTGACCTTTCCAAAGCGTTTGACACCGTTGATCATCTCATCTTAAAGCAGAGGCTACTCAGTATTGGCCTATCCAGCCTTGCAGTGGGGTGGTTTGTGAACTACCTCTCTGAAAGGTCCCAATGTGTTCATTTTGATGGACTGTCTTCTGAGTGGTTAAACATTTCTAATGGTGTACCACAAGGTTCTGTTTTAGGACCACTTTTATTCTCCATATATATTAACAGCCTAGGTGATAATGTGGATGAAGCTACTTTACATTTTTATGCGGATGATACTGTGATGTATTGTGCAGGTCCCACCATTAAGGAGGCTGTTGTTAAATTACAGGCTGTTTTTAACACTATTCAGACTCAGTTCTCTGAATTAAAGCTTCTTTTAAATGTGGCTAAAACCAAGGTAATGCTCTTTTCAAAAGCAAAAAAGACACCAGAGCCTGTTTTAGATATTGTAACTACGCAAGGAACAAAACTTGAAGTTGTTGCCTGTTACAAATACCTTGGTATCTGGCTTGATGATTGTCTCTCTTTTAAACTTCATGTCAATAACCTGCTAAAAAAACTGAGGGTTAGGCTAGGGTTATTTTTCAGAAACAAGTCCTGTTTCTCGCTTGAGGCCAGGAAAAGGCTAGTCACTGTGACCTTTTTACCTGTGCTGGACTATGGGGATCTGGTCTATATGAATGCACCTGCCAATTGCCTGGTCAAGTTAGATGCTGCGTATCACAGTGCACTGAGATTTGTGACAAACTGTAAAGCATTAACCCATCACTGTACCCTGTATGCAAGGGCTGGTTTGCTTTCACTAACTGTACGGAGGCTCAGTCACTGGTACATTTTTATATACAAAGCCATGCTAGGGAAACTTCCATCTTATATCTGCTCCCTGATCTCACGGAGAATTGTAAGTGGCTACTGCCTGAGATCGAATGCTGTGGTTTTATTAAATGTGCCAACTGCTAGGACTGTCTTAGGGAAGACAGCTTTTAGATGCGCAGCTCCTCTGTCTTGGAATAGTCTGCAAATTAAATGGAAACTGAACAATCTGGTGCCACTAAATGTTTTTAAAGCTCGGTTGGATGCTAGTCAATCAGAAGCTATTGGTACCTGTTTATGTGGATAATTTTGTAAATGATGCTGTATGATGTCCTTTTGTTGTTCTGTTTATGCTTTTATGTTTCATGTGGAACTACTTGAACAGGTCTCCCTTGGAAAAGAGATCAATGATCTCAATGGGATTTTATCTGTATAAATAAAGGTTTTAAATTAAATGAAATGAATACAGAATTATTACAAAGATACTATAACATTTTGAAGCTTGATTTTAAGTGTTATGAATGAACACATGCGCAAATCGCCAAGATAGAATTGCAAAGTGGTTTCTAATTAAAAGATGAGAAACTTTACATAATAGACTTTCAAATTAGACTGTAGAATATTCAAACATTCATTTATTTAAGATAACAGAAATTATGACATTTGCATAATTCCATACATTGCGGTATGGATATGCATATTTTGTAAACTTCACAATGTACATTTTTCATTTAGGGACTGAAAGGAACCTGCTGCCCCAACTCGATTGTTCAATCTGACCATTGATTGACAGTTTTAGAATTGACCTGCTCCATATCTGGGGATAAGATGCTGTTTGATGAATGTTGACATGTCTCTAATATTGATTGAGTTATAGCAGGTAACACAGATAAAGAATCAGTGGCCAAGGGGCTACTGTGAGAGATGTAAGTCCAAAATGGAATACTGAAGAAGCTGACCTGTGAGTAATGTTTCAACTAATGTTTCAACAGGTATTAAAGTAACTGAGGTTTGAAATGTAGAAAGAACATATTTACAGTTAAAGCTAAAACATAGTAATGTAATGAGACACAACATCATGTAACTAGCCTGGTAAAGAAGTAAAAGCCATAGACTTTATTGTTTAGGTCATTATGGGGATATACATTTCATCTACATTTATAATAGAAAGACATTTGATGACAGTTTGTTGGAATTCTGTATTCATTTTCTCAGCGGGATAATATCTAAGCACTGACGGGTAGAAGCAGTATCACCAGGAAGCCATTCACTTTGTTAGTATCGTGATTTTGGTTGTTTTTGAATCCATAACATTAGTGTGTTTCTTTACCAGAAACATTAGCAGTTCAAATCATATTTAGATTTGTAATGGGATCTCAAGGATTTCATTTAAAAATAAACACAGATGCTTGTCAGAAATTCAGAGCTATTGAAATATGTTATTTAGTTTACCTAAAGATGTTGGGGTTCTTATTTAGTTGGCACAGTCCAAGTATTAAGATTCTGAAGCTGCACAATTAATTTAGAAAACCTGTTCACAGACGTCTGTTGTTTTAAGACACCCCACCAACAGGCTCCAAGTGGTCACGCAGTGGTGGGTCAAACAGCCGAGGGCCCCAGAGCCCGGAGCGTAGGCTTGAGGGATTTGTCTCAGATTTCTCCACACAGGTTGTTGACGCCAAAAGGGGGACCCAAGACGCAGGAGGCTGACGCTCATCAGGACAAAGTGGATCAAACCCAGGCTCTCCGGCCCCGACCGAGTGACCCAGCGGATCTCTCAGGCCGTCCGCATAGGAGGAAAGGGGGACAGCTCGTACCACGGGAGCCAGTGTGCGGCGGGGAAACCACCTGCTAGGACCAGGGGACGACATCAAGACGGATCTGGGTCTCGTCATGGAGGTCGACACGGATGCTGTCATCAGCGGACTGGAGGAGAAGGACCTCGAGGACATCCATGCAGCAGACTACTTGGAAGCGGCTGGCAGTGGGCTGGGGGACTTGTCGAGGCAGCAGAGGAGTCTACTTCTCTCTGATCAGTTCCACCCGTGAAGGGAAAGCCGCATCTCCCCCTCCCTATCAGCTGTCGTTGTGGGCTATTCCTTTGGGGGGGGGGGGGCGGGCAGGCGGGCTGATGATTCACCATCAGGAGACTGCTTCCTAGCACTCAGCTGCCCCCTCATGGTTCCTTCACTGCCATGGGAAGTGATGTTCTGTTCCTTCACGATTTCAAGTACTTTGGATCTCAGTTTCTGATGGATTTATACGATATTGGGGAACAGACACAGTAGATATGTTTCAAGTGCCTTGTGTAAGTTGCACTCTTTAAAAGAGTGCAAAAGGGGGATTGCAGCATCTGATATTTAAGAAGTGTGTTACATTTGAATCGGCAGAAAGTCTTGTTGCAATTTCCAGATATTAAAAGAGGTCCCTTGAGTTTCTCTGGTAATTATCAATAGTAGCAGTTAAGTGAATACTGTTCAAACAATACTTGTGTTTGTGTTTTATATTGATTTCTCTGTTTTATCCTTTCATAAAGGTGAGGACTAAAATGGCTCTAAACAAAGGGCTGTTTAGAGTAAACAGGGTTGTATTGCCCTGTGGGGGAGGTGTAGGCATGCAGGACAGGGTGCTAGGTGGGGGAGAGTATATTCTGCTTAAGATCTCTAGCATGTCATGTTTCAGGGAAGTCTACATATCTTGAATAGTATATGTGTGGGTTTAATTACTTTGTATTCTGTGTAACCAGAAGTTGGAGATATGAGAGATGAAATATTTGTGTTATCTTAAATATCCTTTAAGACACATCTGAGGTCTCTGGAATGTGGGGGGGGGTGGGTGTGTGTGTGGAGGCTGAGTAAACTCCACCCCTTCCTGTTTCTGTTGGTATGAAAGCCTATTCAGCTTTTTGTTCTGCCTCTCTCTTCTCGCGCCGCCCGGACCGGAAGGTCGTGGCAGCCCGTGAACAAGGGCCAGGAGTAGGCATACTCCTGACATTACGCATATGATATGATATGGCTTTGTATGGTAATGTATTGATTGTATTGCATTGTTATATTACCATTAAAATAGATTATTGTTTTAACGGATACTTGTATGTTCTGGATTCCTTCCTGTATGATAACCAGCTTGTTAGGGACGCGCGGAGATTTGGAAAGCGGACCAGTTGTCCCTCAAAATCTCTATCAAATTACACCAGATTTCTATTTTCATATCTCAAAGTCAAAACCATACACTGTACAATTTTTATTTTAACATTTCAGATTTAAAAAAAAAAATTGCATAATTGTTATCTTTTAATTTACTTTAATATTTTACAAAAAACTCTCAGAAAAAAAAAATCTATAAATAAAAAAATGTTTTTAATAAAATATTTTTTAACAACTAAACCCCCCCCCCCCAGATTTAAAGTTAAGTTCGGATGACATAGGATATTATTTAAGAGCAGTACTCGACTATGAGCACGAACAATGCCTACAACAGCTAACTATAAGGAGGGAAGCTGAAGAAGGATTTATAAGAGTTACAAGTCTGACTCCATCTGGAATATGCCAGCATATTGGCACACAGCATAAATGTGGTCCGAGTAGCAGACCTGCCAGTGAGGGAAGACATAGCAGAACAAAACAAAAGACACCGTAGCTTGTAGGAACAAGACAAGGAGAAGGGAGGGCAGACACCTTCAACAATTCAAGCTCAGGAAGAACCAGAGAATGCAGGGCAGACACCTCAAACAGTTACATCTCAGATAGTGCCAGAGAATCAGAAGCAGAACCAACAACCAGGAGGTTTCCAAGGAGGCACAGGCAGAAGACGTTTACGGTTTGAGGGATGTTACCATTGCAGCCAAATGGGCCATTGGGCTAGAGATTGTCCACAACAACAAATGAAACACCCACCACATGCACCAAACAACGGCCCTCCATGCAGATACCCCGGGGGAGGTTTCCATGACTACGACAGAAGCAGGGGTCTCAGGGATGTCAAAGACGAACAGCATTGCCAAACATGACCCAAATGCCACTGACACCCTGGTATCAACCACAACAATGAGGAAGCTCAGAGGGCCAGACCACCAGGTGATGCATCTTCAGCACAAGGGTATTTTGAAATCCAGCTACATTGAGCCATATCTGTCACCACAGGAGGGATAGGTTTAATGTTTAATGTAAAACAAAATCGAGAGTAGCATTTGCATTTACACATAAAGCATCCACAGAATAGAACATTTAGCAGACTGTTTTTGTAATTATGAGAAGGAAAGAGATTACGAGTGATGTTGTTCCCCCACACAGAAAACTATTGTGTCCACACAGCTAGTGAGGTCAAGACAACGGGTTTCCACCCAAAAATATCAAGACGGATACCTAGTACTCGCCCAAGACGGAGGATCCTTACCAAGTCCTCCCGTTTACACCGACTGCTGTTCAAGGGGCGGCGATACACCTGACGTGGAGCTGTTGAGACCAAAAAACAGAAACTCGATTCTGCTGTGGTGAAGTCTGGCTACAAAGGGAGGTGTCCGATAGGGTCGCTTGTCTCAAACCAGTGAAGAAGTCAACAAGAACCCAGCAGAACTAGAAAGTGACTGTTAGCGGGAGAACAGTGACGGAGCGACAGAGACTGGCCCAACATTTTCCAGCCTGTACATAGATAGACCCCGTCAGAAGACCGGGGCTGTGTTTAAAGGGGAACTTCATTTATTGTTAGTGGAAGTGTAGTTTTTTAGTCAAACAATTATGTGATTTATGGAGTCAGATTACATTTTTCTCATAAACAACATTTTATAATCAGTCTGAAGTATCTGTTTTAAGGCAATGAGCTGCAGATTAAATAACATAACACTGATTGAGAGCTTGGATGAAGAAGTTGTAGGGTTTTTACAACAGTTTCAATAATCAGTTTTTATTTATTTGTATTCTATCTGTTGTTTCAAAACAACAGATAGAGCCATAAATCTAGGTGTAGTCATGGACTCTGACCTGAGTTTCAACAGTCACATTAAAACAGTTACTAAATCAGCCTACTATCACCTAAAGAATATATCTAGGATTAAAAGACTAATGTCACAGCAGGATTTGGAAAAACTTGTCCATGCTTTTATCTTCAGTAGACTGGACTACTGCAATGGTGTCTTCACAGGTCTCACTAAAACATCTATTAGGAAGCTGCAGCTGATTCAGAACGCCGCTGCTCGAGTCCTCACTAACACTAAGAAAGTGGATCACATCACTCCAGTTCTGAAGTCTTTACACTGGCTTCCTGTGTGTCAAAGAATATATTTCAAAAATACTGCTGCTGGTTTATAAAGCACTGAATGGTTTAGGCCCAAAATACATTACTGACCTCCTGCTAAATTATGAACCATCCAGATCTCTCAGGTCTTCAGGGACTGGTCCACTTTCTGTCCCCAGAGTCAGAACTAAACATGGTAAAGCAGCGTTCAGTTATTATGCTCCAAATATCTGGAACAAACTCCCAGAAACCTGCAGGTCCGCTGCAACTCTAACTACTTTTAAATCCAGCAAGAAGACTTTTCTTTTTGTCACTGCTTTTAATTGAACTATTCATATCTTAGACTGCACTGTAACTTTTATCCATGTATCTTTTCTTTTAATGTTTCTTTTATTAGCTTTTCTTTTTAATGACTAATTTTAAATGCCATTTTCTTAATGTCTTTCATTTTTTGTAAAGCACTTTGAATTGCCTTGTGTTGAAAAGTGCTATATAAATAAACTTGCCTTGCCTAATAAAGATTTCATGTGACACATAAAATGGATTTGTTAATGGGAATTAATGTGAATAAATTAACACTAGGTTAACGGTACTCTTGCTATCACTACTCACCGACACTATAAACCTTGTCCCTCATGCTAGACCTGACAACACCGGTAAGCACACCTTCATCTAGGCTGCACTGTTTTACGTGTCCTGACTTGTAGTGGTGCTCTCCTCTATCTACACTCTTCTTGTCATCTTTGTAAAACGATGTCAGACTGGTCATTGACACAGCCATGACTTCTAGTTAAATTCAGTGTGGCTAAAATGAAAAGCTTTGTTAAAATATGCAAGCTCTCCACACAACGTTCACTCGTCACACAACAGTCGGCCGTCACTCTACACTCGTCGATCAGAGCGAGCGGAGCGCATTTTCTCATCCGCCTCACGGAGCGTGGAAAGTGAGGGGCAGGGCTGCCTCTCTTCCGTCGGCGTGGATAGGAGGTTTACCTGTGCACCTGTGCTGTTGTGGGGAGGTTTTTCCCGGGAAGTCGCGGAGAGACGGAGCGGCTGCACGTTGTTGCTTGGGCCCCCTTTTTCCACCTGCCCAGTTGTGCTGTGGCGGGGACCTGCTTCCACTTGTCGTGTGCTGCTGTCCTGGCGAGATTTTGCCCCGGGGGGCGCAACGGAGAGACCGGAGCGGCTTCGCGTTCGGGCTGCGGCCTGCTTTACACCTGCTGTAGTTGAGGCCTGTATCCACCTGATCCACCTGTCGTGCTCTACGGTGCCGAGGACGTTTTACCACGGGGATATCGCGGAGAGACCGGAGCGCCTCTACGCCTCGAGCTGGTCCTGCTTCGCCTATCCTGCTGTACTGAAGAGGTTCTGCACCGGGGATATCACGAGGAGAACGGAGCGCCTCCACATTTCGGGCCTGCTTGCACGCCTATCCGGATGCTGTGCTGGTCTGGGAAAATGGCCCATATCGTGATTCTACTGTGCCTGTTAACTGTTTTGGACTATGAGAAGATCTCTAGTCATTCTGAGAAGACTACTGGATTCAGGTCTGTTCTGCCACCCGCAGTGGGAATCCCCTGCAACAACACACTCTCACTCCCTAAGCGTCCAATAGCGACGTTTGGTCAGTGTCCGTGGCGTCCAATTATGACGCTCCTAGGCTCCTTCAGTGTCATAAAGGGACGCAAATAGCTTTCAACTGATTGCAATGTATTCCCATCTGCGTCGGGATTTGACGCTCATGGCATTCGTTTATGTCGGCTGCCCTTAAAGGCAATGTGAGCGTCCATTCCAATTGGATAACGGAGAATTGTACACCCGGAAGTAAGTATTCCTCTTACTGTCGATTGATTTTACAGTGATATCTGCACTACTCATCGACTAAAAAACACCAGATTATCCTTGTTAATTACACAACATTGATTGGTTTAAATTGTGTGCAATGCTTTTGTATTTTTCCCCTTCGATTCGGAGAAACAAATATATTTTCTGAGTAAAAGATGGCAGAAGACACAACACTACCCAGAATCCCCAGCTATCGTTTGGACTACAACATGTGCTCTGTTTGACAAACCCCGTTTTTTTCACCATTCATTCCGATGGCTATGTCACATGATCTTCAAATTTCTCCCTGCAGAAAAAGAAAACATGGCCGAACTTCGTTTTATTCTCGGTGGAAAATGCCTATTTTAAAGTTAGTTTGGCCATTAAAATGCGTTTTGATGTCATTTGATGCGAGAAATATGAGTTGTTATTTCAGATTATGTGTGCAGTGGATGTACATGATCTTTAGTTTGCTAGTTATTATGAAGATTACTTCAGGAAATCGCGAAGTTTTCATTGTTACCAAGGTGGTTGCTAGGGACGCTGCTATCGATATTATTTCTGTTATGTTGTGTAACTGTTTAATGGTGTTATCTTTATTGCTACCCCCTTCCCCGTCAATGTATAGTGTTGGTCCACAGCCTAAACATATTAGTTTAACAAAATCCGCATCTAAAGATAGCCTACGTTATTTTCCCCTGTGCAATTCCAGTCTCACATCTCACAGCACATCGTCATTAACAAATACCGGAAACAGACCGAAAACATTTAAAAAAAATAATAATAATACTTTATTCCGAGTGTACTTGTTTTTCTCTTTGAAAGTCATCACATAACGGCATTGTAATACACGGTTCGGCTGCATTACATATTACATATCTGCCGTAGTTCTGTATTTATAGAGCCCTGATGAGAAGACCTCTAGACAAACATGAGGAACTGAAAACGTGACGTGGATCATAAATATATCAGCCATTAAACAACATCTTACATTTCTTTTCACACAATACGTCTCCTTGCAGTATCAACACTAATTCGGCTCACTTTTATATTTGATCCAATTGGTAGATAGGCTGTATTTATACCATAAAGGTGCACAGCTGATATAAAGGGACACCTGGTGGTTAAAGCATGTTATTGAATTTAATTATTTTTATTATTAGATATTAATACGATCCCTATAAAGTATATTCATTACTCATTATTCTCTACTAATAGTTAATTAAATACTGTATATAATGACTATTTTGCACATCACTTTCAAGATTTCAAGATTTTCTAAGGTTTATTGACATATCATATAGGCCTACACAACTGTGGTGTAGTTCTGCACTGAATGAAAAACTTGGGTTGCAGGTTCCTCAATAGTGCATTACAAGACATCTATCAATATTTGTGCATACCTCCAGCAATGTTAACTATGTTGAAGCACTTATTTTAACTGATATTATACATAATGTATTATACTCTTATACGATGTATGTAGATATTTCATCTCCGGCCTTGTCAGGTATTGAACAATCAATAAATAAAGAACACAGAATTGTTGAATATAAAACACAGAATTTGTGTGATTATACTAAATGATTTACAAATAAACACCACTGCATATTCAACTGTTACACATGCTGATGTAACGCAAATGTTCCAACTTGGTATCAATAAAGTATATCTTATCTTAAGCTGATCGATGGCTACTGCCATATTTGCAAAATGTGCCTCTGAACCTTGACAAGTGCATGTTTCAGGCTTATCAATTAATGTAATGTAATGTAATGTTATCACAGGGGTCACAAACATAAGACCAGCTGTTAAATAAAGCTCTTCTGACCTTAGCTGGCATGTGGGTATATATATTAATACTGCCCATAATGGGCACAAGCAATTTTCACCCATTTATTAATTATATGTTTTAAATGTGAGTGTTTCCTGTCCCCTAAACCTCCAGGGATGTACACAGTTTAATACTGGCAACTTCTTATTATGAGAAATACGAAAACGTCTTTTAAAACTACAACTCCCAGTAGAGACGTGCCATAGAGAACATGTTGCGAAATAGAATAGCCAGCATGTGTAGTTGTGTAGGGGGAGGGGGGGGACGCGGTGGACCCGTTCAAATCCAGTTTTGGACAGTCTGCCGTGGTTCCATCCCATTTCAAGTGCTGTTCGAGAATCGGCTTAACCCTCGGAGCACACTCTCCAATCACAGAGCTTGAGGACTATCACGGGGTTTGTCAAACAGAGCACATGGTGTAGTCCAAACGATAGCTGGGGATTCTGGGTAGTGTAGTGTCTTCTGCCATCCTTTACTCAGAACAAATATTTGTTTCTCTGAATCGAAGGGGAAAAATACAAAAGCATTCCACACAATTTAAGCCAATCAATGTTGTGTAATTAACAAGGATAATCTGGTGTTTTTTAGTCGATGAGTAGTGCATATATCACTGTAAAATCAATCGACAGTAAGAGGAATACTTACATCCGGGTGTACAATTCTCCGTTATCCAATGGGAATGGACGCTCACATTACCTTTAAGGGCAGCCGACACAAACGAATGCCGTGCTTCCATGAGCGTCAAATCCCGACGCAGATGGGAATACATTGCAATCAGTTGAAAGCTATTTGCGTCCCTTTATGACGCTGAAGGAGCCTAGGAGCGTCACAATTGGACGCCACGGACACTGACCAAACGTCGCTATTGGACGCTTAGGGAGTGAGAGTGTGTTGAAAAAGCACCTAACTAGATCATGAAAATCCCAGAAATCTCGGGGGGTATCCCCCGAACCCCCCTAACATGTTTGGACCTCGGTATTTAGGAAATCCTGGATACGGCCCTGCAGCAAACATGAAGTCAATACCATGACAAAGAGATTGGTGGAGTATTATCCAATGATAAAAAACAGATCATCAAAAAATGACTGGGTAAGTGGGTTTTTAATCACAATGGCTTGATTTTAAAGTTTATGGCGTGTGGGTCTGTTTTGTCATTTTAAAGTGTACAATTTGTTTTCCACCAGGAGCATGTTGCTAAAAAGCTCCAGAAGAGACTCTCAAATGTCAGAAGCCCAAGGAAGTCCAAAGTTCCTCCTTCAAAGAAACCACGTAGAGATCAAGAAATGGATGCAGATATTACAACAAATGACTATGATGGAGATTCCAGCGCATCAACAATTATTCTGGAGCGGTCCCCTGCACCAAGCCCCCCTGCAGCAAGCCCCCCTGCTAGAGCGAGCACCTCTTCTTCAGCCAGCCCCCCTGCAAGCATCCCTGCCCCCCCAGTGCCATACCAGGCTAGCAGTGACAAAGCATGTATGCATTTCATTAAATACAATAATAATAATAATAATAATAATAATAATAATACATTTATTTTGGGGGGCGCCTTTCAAAACACCCAAGGGTTACAGATTTACAATTTACATTTACAATTATACTTTACAAATTAAAACAGTCGATTTAGTGAAGTATCAGCCGGGGTAAGACAAGACAAACAACAGGAAATTGACTACAAAAGGACACAGGGTACAGATTATAGGGAAAATGCCAGTTTGAACAGGTGGGTTTTGAGTTGGGTTTTGAATGTTGTTATGGAATCAGACTGTCGGATGTGTCGTGGCAGGGTGTTCCAGAGTCTGGGAGCCGAGCAGCTGAAAGCTCGAGCACCCATGGTTTTGAGGCGATAGCTTGGGACGGTGAGAAGTCCTACGTACGAAGAGCGGAGGGTGCGGGAGGGGGTGTACTCCTGAAGGAGGTCAGAGATGTAGATGGGGGCAAGGTTATGGACAGCTTTGTATAGGAGTAGAATGTTTTTGTAATCAATATGGTAGCGCACAGGAAGCCAGTGTAGCTGAGTGAGAATGGGGGTGATGTGGTCGGACGAATTGGTGCGGGTGATGATCCGGGCAGCAGAGTTCTGGATTATTTGCAGTCTATTGAGGAGCTTGATGGGAAGGCCAGTCAGAAGTGCATTGCAGTAATCAATCCGGGATGTGACGAATGAGTGGACCAGGATTTCAGTGCTGGGTTGGGACAGAGATGAGCGGAGTCTGGAGATGTTCCGAAGATGAAAGAAAGCGGTGCGGGTGATGTTTTTTATGTGTGGTGCGAATGAGAGGGAGCCGTCCAGAATGACACCGAGGCTTTTCACTTGGGCAGAGAATGGTATGGGGAAGCCGTCGATGATGATGTTTGATGCTGGGGTGATATGTGAATTGGTGAGGGTGGATTTGGAGCCGATGAGCAGGGCCTCAGTTTTGCTACCGTTGAGCTTCAGGAGGTTCCTGTTCATCCAGCTCCTGATGTCCTCAAGGCATGTGGTGAGGGAGGTTGGGGGGAGGGCAGTGGTGGGTTTGGAGGAAATGTAGACCTGTGTGTCATCGGCGTAGCAGTGAAAATTAACCTCATGGTGACGGAGGATTTTGCCCAGGGGGAGGAGATATATGATGAATAGGAGTGGACCCAGTACTGACCCCTGGGGGACAACCAGTGAAATAGCACTTTATTGTGACTTATGATTACCGAGTTGTACAAACTGTTGTCTGTCAGTGAGGTATGATGAGAACCAGGATAGTGCAACACCAGTGATCCCAATGCCAGCCAGGCGGTCCAGGAGTAGTGGGTGAGAGATGGTATCGAATGCAGCGCTGAGGTCAAGGAGGATGAGGATGGTGAGAAGTCCGGAGTCAGCTGCACGGAGGAGGTCGTTGGTGATTTTAACCAGGGCTGTTTCAGTACTGTGTTTTTGGCGGAAACCAGATTGGAAGGGTTCATGGAGGTTGTTTGTGTCAAGATGGGACTGAAGCTGTGCGGCAACCACCCTCTCAAGGGTCTTGGAAATGAAGGGTAGGTTGGAGATGGGCCTGTAGTGGTTTAGATCGGCTGGGTCAGTACCGGGTTTTTTGAGGATGGGAGTGATTGCAGCCAGTTTGAGGGAGGTGGGTACAATTCCAGAGGTGAGGGAGGAGTTAATTATGTCAGTGATCATGGGTGTTATGGCTGGTAGGCAAGCCTTGACCAGGGTGGTGGGAAGAGGATCAAGCTGACAGGTGGTGGTTTTAGCTTTACGGATGAGCTCTGAGATGGTGTATTCTAATGCTGGGGTGAAGATGGAGAGGGAGCTGATGAGTGATGGACCAGTGGTAGACATCCAGGGTGGATCACTTGAGGAGGTGCATGCTGACGCCAGCTCTAGGTGAATGGTGTTAATTTTGGAGTGAAAAAATTGCAGAAAGTCAGTACATTGGTCAATGGAGATATCTGGAGGGAGGGTTTGAGGAGGCTGAAGTAGGTGACTGACTGTGGAGAAAAGAACTCTGTTGTTACCAGTGCTGATGAGGTTGGAGTAATATGAGGACTTGGCATTGGAAAGCGCGTTCTTGTAGAGGTGAAGGTGATCCGAGTACATTTGCGTGTGAACTGAGAGTCCGGTGCTCTTGCACAGCCACTCCAGTCGGCGGCCAGTTGTTTTGAGCTGACGTAGCTCAGAGGTGAACCAGGGGGCGGAGTGGGTGAATGAAACTTTGCGAGTTTTCAGGGGAGCCAGGGCAGTGAGGGAAGAGGAGAGACAGTTATTATAGTGATTCACCAGGTCAGCAGGGTGGGTGGATGTTGGAGGATTGGGGTAGGAATTAATCAGAGTGGTGAGATCTGTGGGGTTAATGTGTTTAATGTTTCTGAAGGTGATGGACCGTTGTTCTTTGGTTTTGGAAAGGGGGGCATGGATATCAAAAATTACAGCTTTATGGTCAGAAATTGGGAATTCAATGACAGCAAGGTTAATGGGAGTGATGCCAGTGCAGCAGAGTAAATCCAGTATGTGACCTTTGTTATGTGTTGGGAGGTTGACATGTTGTGTGATATCGAGGCAGTCCAGGAGTGAGATGAAATCATTTGCAAACACATTGGATGGGTCGTCAATGTGGATGTTAAAGTCACCTAAGAGGATAACAGTAGGGGACATTGCACATACAGATGTTAGTAATGATGAAAATTCAGTGAGGCGGTCTGTAGATGGAAATAATAATGATGGGTTTGGGGCTAGTGAGTTTTACAACTAAGCATTCAAAAGAGGAGTGATGGGGGACAGTGACAGCAATGACTTTAAAGTGTTCACGGTGCAACACAGCAAGCCCCCCCCCCCCCTCCCAGTGGCACGGGGTTTACTAATAAAAGCATAACCCGGAGGGACAGCTGCATTAAGCTGGGAGAAGTCATCAGACTGTTGCCAGGTCTCAGTAAGGCATAGAAAATCAAGCTTTTTGTCCATAATGAAGTCAGACACCAGCTGGGCCTTATTGGTGAGGGATCTTATGTTAAACAGACATAGTTTCAGACAGGTAAGTTGTGCGTATGTGGATGCTTTAGGCGGGGGGGATAACACACTGTGATTGACAGCACGGGCAATGCGAGGGGGGCGAGGCTCAGTGGACCAGAAAGAGCGGATTGTTTTGTTATTGCTGTGTTTTGTGTACTCAAAGTTTCGTCCAGATCCACGGTGAATGTATCTTGGTCGTTTGAGAATAGTAGAGTGTTGGGCAAGCAGAGCTGGAGGGGTCCTGGAGTAAGACCGGAGACGTAGCAGCTCCGTTGCAGAGTAACGCAGTGGAAGAGACGTGCTCGTTACCGTGAGACACAGAGCGCTCCATATGAGCAGTTTAAAAATCCACATGATGAGTTGAAAACAAAAACAATGTAATCCAGCGGTTTGGTGATCCAATTGGTTGAAGTGAAGCGACAAACCTGCACTGCGGAAGCGGGCGAGTAGTCGTGTTGGTTGTAGCCGCAGGTTTTCTCTCGAGGCGGAGAAACCAGACGTATGGCGCTGGGGACGAGTGACAGGTTAATCGGTAGTAGCTGACCTGTGTAGGGCGGCCTTCGTGTTGGCAGCAATCCACAGGGGGGAAATTTGCACCCAGGAGAGCTGGCAGAATGGCAGCGGACAGATCCGAACAGGTGTGCTTTGCAGGGCGCACCAGATCAGGCTATCAGGTGAAATAGAGCACAGCCCAAGTAGTCCAGTACGGTGAGCCGTGTTCCGGCGCGGCTAGCTTCAAGCTACCGAGTGACAGCACAGTAGCATTAGCGCGTGTACGGATTGTTAAACGGCTAAATTAATCGTCACAATTTTAGATGGGACAGACGGGTTTGTAGCTGACGGATTTGGAGTCCAGTTGCACAAGACAACATTCAACAGAAACAGCACGAAACAGCACGAAACAATCGACAGACAACGGAGGAGGCGCGGCAGCAACTTGCCAGCGTTCCCTCACTTCCGGATCAATCAGTATGCATTTAGTACAAACCTGCATTTTTATAGTCTGTTTAAAGCAGAATTTGTTGTCTGTTATTCCCCTTGGTGAAGTAAGTTTGGGCAGGTGTTTAGCAGAAGTACAGGCATCAATTAACACATTCTGTGAATTCAGATGTTCTTCCACTGTAATTTGGAACGTTAATAATTCCCCACCCCCCACTCTTTATGCCTTCAGCTGGTTCCGTTGACCTTTTCGACAGCCATAAAACCCAGGCAAGACACTACAAGTCTCTCCAGGAAATGTACAAGTCCAAGAGCCCAAATAATATGGGCTCAGAACAGTCTCATAATACACACAACAGGATTCAAACTTGTATTTCCGGATCCATACTTGTGTTTTTCAATGCACACACAAATGTATTCCGTTTCATATACATGTAAATAAAATCCAAATACAGAAAAAAGTTTTACATATGTATTTTTGATCCTCACTTATTAGTTTCCCGTTTAAATCCCCTGAACCTGCAAACACAAACAGCGTTCTGTGCACGGATCGCTTTGCATTCGTGTGTGGGTTTTTTGAGACTCCACTGACGGTCAGCCGATTCGTACTTGTAATTTTTTCTATCTATAGCCAATCAGATGTCTCCTTCATTCTAAACCAATCACACGAGCGCGCCCCCACGAGGGTAAGATTACTTCATACGCATTTTGCGCAGTCCGGTCAGCTCGTTAAACAGAGGGAGGAGCATCAGGTGATCATGCAGAGCAGCGTGTCTCCATCAGACTCAGCAGCTGATCTGATCTCTCTCGCGTCCGGTTATACTTCACTCGCGTTTATGTCCATATCGATCAGATCCAGCTCTCCTGATCGGCCTTTATAGAGAGCACCGATCAAACTATTAAGAGTGAATATCGGCCGATAATGACCGGCGGGGCTCCCCCCGTTAACAGTCTAGCACTAGCACTGGCTTCGTAGTGCACTGATCGATTAGGCTAAGCTAACCTGTAGCTGCTCCCTCCACACTCACAACAACTTCATGCAGACATAAATAAAGCAGCTGTATTCGCCATACAGGAAACACACATTTAAACAGTTTTGCCTGCCGTTTTTGTGCACACAAGCATTCATCAATGGTTTGGAAAGTGGCGCTGTACCTTAATAATATAAAGGCTTGTATTTTCGTGCATTTCCTGTTCGGCAAGTGGCGCTGTACTGAGAGTGGAGGGTGTCCTGACATTAGTGCCTGCAGGCAGGCTCCATGGAGCTGTCAGCTCCGGACTGCGCAAAATGCGTACATGAAGCGCTACGTCATGAACGCAAGAAATCTACCCTTCGTGGGGGCGCGCTCATGTGATTGGCTTAGAATTGAGGAGACATCTGATTGGCTATAGATAGAAATAATTACAAGTACGAATCGGCTGACCGTCAGGGGAGTCTCAAAAAACCCACACACGAATGCACAGCGATCCGTGCACAGAAAGCTGTTTGTGTTTGCAGGTTCAGGGGATTTAAACGGAAAACAAATATGTGAGGATCAAAAATACACATGTAAAACTTTTTTCTGTATTTGGATTTTATTTACATGCATATGAAACGGAATACATTTGTGTGTGCATTGAAAAACACAAGTGTGGATCCGGAAATACAAGTTTGAATCCTTTTGCGGATCATGAAATACAAGTGTGAATCCTTCTGTGCGCATGTGTGTATTATGAGACTGTTCTGAGCCCATAAAATAAAGCTGCGGTGGTTCATGTGATGAACCTGGAGTTTGAGTCTAGAAGACGATTCATTACCTCTGATGTTCTAAAGGAGCAAGACAAACCGACAAAGATTCTGGAGGCTTACCCATGTTTCAGGGAATTGGATCATGTAAGTAAAGATTTTCAGCATTTACAAGTGCACATTTGAAGATGATTTATATGAAATGATTTTCATTTCCATTTGTATTTGAATCCTTCTTCCAGGTCATGGATGAGCTGCAAAGAATCATTCAACCCAAAAACTCCTGTTACATCTTGGAGGTGAAGGACAGATGGGAAACTTTATACTCAAAGGTCCAGTTTTATGGTGTGATGAAGAAAGCCATGAAGCCTCCAAAAACCTTGAATGGAGGTAAGGTCTCAATACTTAGATAGATTTTTCCAAGTTTCATTTTGACGTATCATGATTAACCCTTATTGTGCCTTTTCTGTCAAACCAGTGGAGCATGCCACAGCTGTGTTCACAGCCCTGCCACTTCTCTTCCCATTGAACACTGTGCCACCAAGGAAGCTGGGCACCAGCAGGGAGGCTCTCTTCCATATCTTGACGGTGAGACTTACTGTACTGAAGTATTTGTTGTTGTTGTATAGTATGTTGCAGTTATTCATGCTTGTATCCTTGTTCAGGTAAAGGTGTTTGTTTCTTGTGACGCTTCTAATCTTCTACCTTGACTTTTTTTTACCCAGACTTCAGAAGACCCAGAAACGTTCCTGCGCCAGCGGTCCCTGTCGTGTCCAGTTGTGCTGGTCTCTGAGGAGAACTACATGATCGCCGTAGGAAGCACGCCTCTGACCACCTTTCAAAAAGAGCAGTTTGATGAAGGACTTCTCTACCTAATGGCTTATTATTATGTACCTTACCAAAGTGCATATCCACACTGCTGTCTGTTCTCCAAACAGAAATCCTCAAAGATGTCATCCATGAACGCGACACAACCCAAAGCTACAAAAAAGCAATAGGCGAGTGGAAGGCCTTTATTGAGTGAGTGAAATGTGCCTAATTCTGCTCTGCAGGCATTGTTAGTTGTTTTCCTATGTAACTGTAGGATGCTGCTAAATTCATTGTGAGCATTTTCAATTGGATGGTTTTCCCATTCATCGAGGTTTAGGTTTGTGTGTGGGCCCCACTTCACTTCCATAGAGTAGAATAATTGTTTAAATACAAAAAGTTTTGTATAACAATACTTCTTTTTTAAACTTAATTTAAGATAAACATTCTAGTTTAAGACAAAGTCACTAATATAGTGTGTCAATTAAAGCCAATGATTCTTATTGTAAGCTTTAT
Organism: Pseudochaenichthys georgianus; assembly: GCF_902827115.2. Taxonomy (NCBI): domain Eukaryota; kingdom Metazoa; phylum Chordata; class Actinopteri; order Perciformes; family Channichthyidae; genus Pseudochaenichthys; species Pseudochaenichthys georgianus. The sequence continues at coordinate 10,286,043 of NC_047505.1, read as the reverse complement.
TTGCTAATTATAAATCTTAATTTAAGAAATACATTCTTACAGTCACCTCAACCAAAAGACCAAAATACTAATTTTAAGTTATTCTTTCTTAAATGATGCAGGAATAATTGCTTGTAATAAGCATTTTTGTCTAGTTTCAAGGCCCATTACGGTCTTTCAGTAGCTAGATTTTAATTCTAGTTGTAAGAATTCTAGCCAAGCAAATGTGGCTTACCCCATTGGCAGATTTCTTTGCTTGATACAGGGAAATCTGACTTGATTCAAGAATATTTTGCTTCTTTTTGGGGGGGCTGTTTTTGCAGTGATACCAGTTGTATCTGGTTGGGCTCATCTCTACGCACAGCGTCGGATCTGGAACCTTACTTCTGGATATGGGTTGGACTCTATTCTTCTCCGGAGTTGCTCAAGGTGTGAGGCGCCGGGCGGGTGTGGGGATACTCAAAAGCCCCTGGTTGGGTGCTTCTTTGTTGGAGTTTACCCCAGTGGACGAGAGGGTCACCTCTCTACGCCTGCGGGTTATGGGGGGGGGGGGGGGAAACTCTGACTGTTGTGTGTGCTGTAAGGATATATTTGTATGTATTCATGCAAACTGTGAAGAAGCTTGAAAATGATTTGTGTAGAAAACTGGGCTGGTTTTGGGCCTGCTAACATGTGGTTTTTAGAGGACACAGGAAGAGGGGGAAGGTCAGGAGTTAACATACAGTCATCCCTGATGTGGGGTGTTGATGATAATTTGGGCAGCCAATCACTGGTCTGGAAGGGAGGCGCAGATAACTCCTCCTTGGGTCAGCGAGGGATATAGACAGAAACCCCGCTGTGTTCGGGCTCTTTCTCCTCTGGCTGGCTGGCTGGCTGGCTGGCTGGCTCACGTGAGTATCAGGTAAATGTGGGATCCCACAGAACTGTATGTAATTTGTACTGTATTGATTGTACTTGATTGTATTGCATTGTATATTACCATTAAAGTGGATTATTGTTAAACGGTTACTTGTAGGTTCTGGGTTTCCTTCCTGTAAGATAACGGCTTGTAGGAACGCGAGGAGATTTAAGAAAGTGGACAAGTTGTCTACCAAATCTCCTAACAAATGGTGACTCGACGCTGAATAAACATGAGCTGTGGAAGGATTCAGAGGACCACACTGGGTCGGGAGCAAGCACTTTTAGACGCCTCGGACAATAGCAGGGCCCTGTGGGATTGTCTGTAGGCGTTTCAGAGTGTTTTTGAAGTTTGAATGGAGTATACAATGCATATTTTATACCATGTTAGGAAAGTTATATATAACACGTGAACGTTGATCGTCAGGTATAGAGAGTCCTGCGTAACAAGAAATTAGAGCAGTTTGCGTGGATCTTCAGGTAGTTTAGTCCTGAAGTGACGAAGGAGCGGTGCAGTTCGTGAGTTTTGGGTGCAAGTCCCAGACGGCGAAACCTGGATGGTCGATATTTAAGATCGGTCCGCCATTTATAACTGGGGGTAAAATAGCAGTCTGAGATCGAATAAGCGAAAGTATCAATGGACTGCTATTCTGTTAAATCCTTGGGAGAGAGCGCTAACGTCACCTACATTGTGACGAGACCGGCTCCCGTTTCCCTTGTCTGTAAACATTTATTTGAAAGGCTGACGTAAACATAACGTTGATCGCAAGGTAGGCAGAGAGTCCTGCGTGACGACATATGAAGCACGTTATCAAGCCGGACAAAATGTAAGGGGAATAAATCTGTGTGATTTCTACCTAAATAACCTGTATGAGCATTGTCTATGGATATCAGACATTGAGTCAGAAGAGTGAAGCTCATTTGTGCTCTGCTGCTGCCATCTAGTGGCTGAAAGGGGGGGAAGCACGTTAATTAAGTCAGATAAATAAAAGCGAAGTCAATATATTGCGTATATTTAACTAAATGAGCTGTCTGTGGGTTGTCATTGTTGATTAGTACAGACCTTGTTTTATGTTGGTAAATGTAATGATACAAAAGCAAGCTATTCATCACAATTGTATTTTTAGGTTATGAATAAGACAAAAATAGTGGCCTAAGGGATAAGCAGAAAGGTTTTTGAACGCTTGTCAGTTATGACAAGGCGTTTAGGTTTTCAATGTGCGCCATCACGTTAAAACAGGATTGGTGGCATTTTCAGTTCATTGCTTGCTTCCACACGCCTTCCCCCTCCTTGTCTCTTTCACGACTATAGTTAATGCATTAGAACGATTGTCAATTTGCCGTGTTTCTAGGAACACGGCTGTTCCGGAACGGCCTTTCAAAATAAAAGCCAAAGGCCGCTGTTCGCCAGAGATGCCTTCACAATAAAACAGTAATTACCTTAACAATATATTTAACTTATATTGCGTCTTTAAATATTGATTTTAATTCATTACAGATCTAACCTGCTTGTAACACCACTTTGATCAAAATAATAGGATAAGCAAGTGGTTAAAGGGGGTTTCCTGTCTGGCTCATTTGATTTAGAACTGAAGTAAGGGAGAATAGTGTTTTATGAGTCATTCCTCATGGTTTATAAAGATAAATCATCAGTTTGTCTGGACTTTGATATAGAGATAGGATCATGGTGGAGAAGGAAGACCTTTTTTGGTTTCAAATTAAAGTAGAGTTTAAGGATGAAGTAAGCAGGACTTCAACTGGCCAAAAGACATTTTAAAGTTTAATATTCTTGGTTAGCAAACAAGACATCTGATTATTATGTCACACGTGATAATCTTGTTATAGAAACTAGCTTAAAATATTGGAGAAAATATGTAGATGTTCTTTCGTGGTGTGTGGAATATGTGATGCTGGAAACATGTACGTTTTTCAATGTATAGGAGAAAATGGTTTCCTGAAAGAGTTATGTTGGGTACATATGTAGCAATGGATGAAACAATTTTTAGAGTGGGTTTTTGTAATATCATTTGTAGACATCAATTAGGTTGTTTAGATGGCATTTAACAATTAAGACAGATAGTATGATTACAAAGAGTCAGAGTGGAAAGGGTTGGATTTATTTACCCTCAGTGTGCTAGATTTTTTATAGGTAATGCGTCCCGAGACCTGGACTCCCCCTCTGAGTTAGAAAAGGCTATGATCCCGACCCTCCAAGCAGACAAAATACCTAACCCAACAGGAAACTCCTCCTTCTCCATCGAACAGACAGAGAACCAGAGCTGAAACGACAACAACAAGACTGCAGCCAGAACTATCTCCACCTGTGGCATCCAGAACCAAACAGCATGCTGACGGGCAGAGATCTACGCTCATCAGTCCCTCAGACAGGACCATGAAGTTCCAAGCTGAGCACAAGAGCAAAGTGTGGGAGATGAGAGCAGAATCTGCCCTCCATAAAAACAGCAGAGAGACTGTAAAGGAGGGGATAAAATGTAAAGCAGTGCAAGAACATTGGCATGAGGGCGCATGCAGATGTAACTGGGCCAATGGCTGACAGCGGATGAAGTTACAGCTGATGGACTGAAGAGAACACAGAATCAGAGGAGTTGGCATGGTCGATTAGAAGTGAGGAGGCCGGGGTCACGGCTTGAGAAAACCAGAGGAGGAGAAAAGGAAAACGGGAATGAGTGAGTTTACACATAAACACACTTATTCACAAAACGCACATTTAAAGCATAAATACGTAAAGACAGAAAGATTTATTAAATTAAAAATAGCAGTAAACTATTAGAGTAAAATGAGAACACACTGAGGGTTAAAGGGGGCCACATGACAAAGTACAACCATATTCTTCAATCTTTTCATCAGGTTAACAAAATATTCTTTGACATTTTTATTCACGTGTGAATAAAGTAGTGGGATAGTTTTAGGAACCACTCTATAAGACAAATCTTTATCTGTATGGATAATGTTAAAGGGAGAGCTGGTGCCAAGCCAGATATAGTATTCCAATCTAAATAATTGATTTCACCATTGTAGCATAGTTATTACCATAGGAAATATGAAATGACTTCTGTTTTTAAATCCTTGATAAAGGAGGGAGGAATGGTTGCATGTTCGGACATCCAGGGTTCCACACACTGCTAAAGAGTTTAACATTGGTTTTTAGGTGGACCAGAATGGATGACATGTGGTTGTTATACCATTGTTATCGTGAACAAAACATAAATAAGGACATAGTATCTGCTTGAAGATGAATGGATTTCATATCCTAGAGGGGATTAGTTATTGTGAAGACTCCACAAGGTATCTACTAATGTATTGTAAAGAACTTGAATTGACTTGATAAATAAGTGAAGATAAGAAGATGTATGGACCATAAATTAGTCAATTGGTAAAAAAAAATAGCGGAAAAGAGGGGAACTATTAAAGGGAAGTGGAAAATCAGTCTAATACACACTGATAGATACAAAAAAGGGGGGGGCATGAAGGAAGTATGCACTGGATTTTTATTCGTGTGTGAATTTGGTAGTGTTTTAATTTGTTACAGTATTGATCAGTTCAAAGGGAGAGTTTTAGTAACAGCTCTATAAGATCAGATAAATATTTATTTATATAGGTCATGTTGAAGGGAAAGCTGGTTCTAAACAAAATATAGTATTTCAATTTGAGGTACTGGTTTCATGTTCAGACACCCAGAGTTCCACGCACTGTGAAAGAGGGTAACATTGTTCTTTAAGTGCATCAGAATTGAAGATAAATTGATAGAATGAGTTATGGAATAAATAGCAGAGCTTTACAGATTTACTAGTAATGTTTTGACACAAGATAGTGAGGTACACATGTTTCTGAAATAGATCTATTAGTCATTTTAATACTAATTAGGTGTAAATGAATTGCAGTAATAGTAATAGTACAATAAGGAAGTGACATTTTTTTGGCTAGACACTTTTCAGGGAATGTGGGAAACAACAAGGAGGGGTTGGAGATATCTTGAACATTATAGTTGTAATTGTGAATTAATAAATGATGGTGCTCCATATATACAGATTTGTATAGACGGAGGATGCTGGCCTGTGCTGGAACATCAAAGTCTCTGCAGAGCACAACACATGGCCAAAAAGACTGAGACCAACTGACCGACAGGGTAACTTGGGAAGGCACTGTCAATGACTGACTCTGAGGTGTACCTGACCAAACCTGACTTTACAACCTGACAGTGTGAGTGTGAGTGTGTGTATGTCTGCACCTGATCAGTGCAACTGCGTGATTTGAAACGATGACTAATCAAGCATGTTTTGGACTAACACATTATTTTTGTGTGATAATAATGTGTGAAATGAGAGGTTTCCTAACATTGCACAAAAGGGGAAACCGTATCTAATCTGGTTGATGATGTTTCACTCCCACAGGAGGTGGCTGTTTGCAGAATGTGAAACTCAAACTAGGAAATTTGGAATTCTGTTTCTTTTAGGACTGAATGATGGAGAGAAACACTCTCAAGTGTTTACTGGGAAAAATGTTTGGTATTGTCTTATAATCCATTATGACCTGAAGGTTTTCTTCCCATACAGGTTTTTGTTTACACATGAGAGAATGTGTAAAAAAGGGGGAGTGTAAACTTTACAATGTACATTTTTCATTTAGGGACTGAAAGGAACCTGCTGCCCAACTCCATTGTTCAATCTGACCATTGATTGACAGTTTTAGAATTGACCTGCTCCATATTTGGGGATAAGAGGCTGTTTGGTGAATGTTGACATGTCTCTAGTATTGATTGAGTTATAGCAGGAAACACAGGTAGAGAATCAGTGGCCAAGGGGCTGCTGGGAGAGATGTAAGTCCAGAATGAAATACTGGAGAGGCTGACTGGTGAGTAATGTGTCAACTAATGTTTCAACAGGTATTAAAGTAACTGAGGTTTGAAATGTAGAAAGAACATATTTACAGTTAAGCTAAAACATAGTAATGTAATGAGACACAATGTAATTTGGACAACATCATGTAACTAGTCTGGTAAAGAAGTAAAAGCCATAGACTTTATTGTTGAGGTCATTATGGGGATATACATTTAATCTAAATACATAATAGAAAGACATTTGAGGACAGTTTGTTGGAATTCTGTATTCATTTTTTCAGCGGGATAATATCTAAGCACTGACGGGTAGAAGCAGTATCACCAGGAAGCCATTCACTTTGTTAGTATTGTGATTTTGGTTGTTTTTGAATCCATAAGATTAGTGTGTTTCTTTACCAGAAACATTAGCAGTTCAAATCATATTTTTAATGGGATCTCAGGGATTTCATTTAAAAATAAATACAGATGCTTGTCAGAAATTCAGAGCTATTGAAATATGTTATTTTAATTTACCTAAAGATGTTGGGGTTCTTATTTAGTGGGCACAGTCCAAGATTCTGAAGCAGCACAATTAATTTAGAAAACCTGTGCACACACGTCTGTTGTTTTAAGATACCCCACCAACAGGCTCCAAGTTGCCACGCACTGGTGGGTTAAACAGCCGAGGGCCCCAGAACCCGGAGCGTAGGCTTGAGGGATTTGTATCAGATTTCTCCACACAGGTTGCGGACGCCGAAAGAGGGACCCGAGACGCAGGAGGCTGACTGTCAACCCCAGGCTCTCCGGCCCCGACCGAGTGACCCAGAGGACATCCCGTGTCGTCCGCCTACAATCAAAGGGGGACAACTGGTACCACTGTGCGGAGCCAGTGTGCGGCGGGGGAAAACACCTGCGAGGACCCTAGACGACATCAGGACGGATCGGGCTCTCATCATGGAGGTCGACTGGGAGGCATCATCATCGGACCGGAGAAGGAAGATCGGGAGGACATCTATTCAGCATCGACTTGGAAGCCGCCATCAGCAAGCCGGAGGAGAAGGAAGACATCTCGCCGCCATCAGCGGATCAGAGGGGACAAAGACACGGCAAGCCAGGACGGCACAGGGGACTCCACTCTCCGCTGAAACAGGAGTGTGGGTTAAGTGCAACAAGACGGTGTATGGAGCCAGCCCTGCCAAGCTATGGGCAGCCTCTACCATGACAGCTGCTTCACCTGCAGCGCCTGTAGTCGAAGGCTGAGAGGGAAGGCGTTCTACTATGACGCAGGAAGAGTTTTCTGTGAAGAGGACTTTCTGTACTCTGGGTTCCAGCAGTCTGCAGACAAGTGCAACGCAGGTGGACATCTAATCATGGACATGCAGGCCCTGGGGAAGTCTTACCGCCCCGGTTGCTTCCGCTGCGTCATCTGCAACGAGAGCCTGGACGGAGTGCCCTTCACTGTGGACACTGAGAATAAAAAGTATGGAGACTCAGCAGACAAGGATGCAGTTTTTTGCAAGTGCCTTGTATAAATTGCACTCTCTTTTTTAAGAGTGCAAAAGAGGGAATTGTAAGGATATATTTGTATGTATTCATGCAAACTGTGAAGAAGCTTGAAAATGATTTGTGTAGAAAACTGGGCTGGTTTTGGGCCTGCTAACATGTGGTTTTTAGAGGACACAGGAAGAGGGGGAAGGTCAGGAGTTAACATACAGTCATCCCTGATGTGGGGTGTTGATGATAATTTGGGCAGCCAATCACTGGTCTGGAAGGGAGGCGCAGATAACTCCTCCTTGGGTCAGCGAGGGATATAGACAGAAACCCCGCTGTGTTCGGGCTCTTTCTCCTCTGGCTGGCTGGCTGGCTGGCTGGCTGGCTGGCTCACGTGAGTATCAGGTAAATGTGGGATCCCACAGAACTGTATGTAATTTGTACTGTATTGATTGTACTTGATTGTATTGCATTGTATATTACCATTAAAGTGGATTATTGTTAAACGGTTACTTGTAGGTTCTGGGTTTCCTTCCTGTAAGATAACGGCTTGTAGGAACGCGAGGAGATTTAAGAAAGTGGACAAGTTGTCTACCAAATCTCCTAACAGTGCTTATGCACCAAACAGCAGTTCAGAGTAAACAGCCTTCTTGGAGACCCTGGAAAGAGTTATGTATGGGGCTCCTCCTCTTTAATCTTGCTGGGAGACTTCAACGCACATATGGGTCTCGATGGACCAGACCTGGGCGACAGAAGCTGGCTTTGGGGACGTGGAACGTGAAGCGAGAGCTGTGTCCGGGTCCTTGGCAGTAAGTCGGACCCATTTCCGGTGAGGGCTGGCCTCCGCCAGGGCTGCGCTTTTTGTCTTTCCTGTCATTCCAGAGGGAGGCCCAATTCCAAACCACTCCCTACCCACTCCATGATGGAGTGAACTCGGTGGCCTGACACTCGCAGCTAAACGAGGCTCCCTCCTGTCAGATGGAGGGTATAAATACAGCGGCAAGCTTTTGGACTAACTTCCCTCTCTCAGGCAGAAACAGGAAATGCCGTAACTGTATGTAACAGCGGTTTCAAATCAGCATCTCTTGGACAAAAAATAAAAAGTACAACTAAAATAAAACTCAAAACATTTATAATTGTGTTACTTTTTTGTAAAGCTCTTTTAGTTTTAAACCTGGTGTTTATAAGCTTCTTAGTTTTTGCAACAGTCTGTAAATATACACAACTTTATAATAAAATGCACACATTTAACTGTTTCTAGACTAAACACAGGTATGAGGTTATCATCGCAATTTATCAGTGGATGTTTGCTCGAACTGTTTGTAAACAGCGTGTTTCCTGACGGACAAACACAGCGTTGAGTCCAGTCAGGTAGGGCAGCAGCAGGTGAAGTCAGGACCGATGCAGACTCGCTGTTTGAGGGCTTGATAACAAACTCCCCCTCCACACTCGTTGGTTTGGAACAGCACTTAATGTGGCAGACCCTCCGCGCGAATGTGCAAACGGAGGGGTAGGGTGTCGGTAGGGGGTGGATTGGAGTTGGGCCAGAGTTTCTCTCCCATACACTCCCCACATGCCTGAAACTACTTCATTGGACTCCTTAGATTACTTCCGTAACATAATTACATCACTATGTAACACACGGAATTATATTAGCTAGCACTTCAACACAACAGCAGCGAGAAATCTCTAAGCGGTTGACCTATCTGGGCTCTGGTTTCAGATAGAGGGTAAGAAGAGGTAGGTAGGCGGGATTCAGCGTCCCGGGTGGAGAGACCCGCTGAGACGCTTCCTCCCCCCACCAGTCAGCTCCGTGACGGTGGAGCACCCCACCCGGCGGTTCTCTGCTGCTGCAGAGTCTACCGAGGTCGGCAGCCCGCCCCCGTGAGTGCCGGTACGCCGGTTCCACGGGGTGGGCTGAAGAGGTGGAGGGCGATACGGGCACGGGACCTCCATGCTGGCGCCTCTCCCTCCGTCTCGCCGTCGCGCTGCGCTCCCGAGGAGAAGCCAGCGGTAGCATGCGGCTAAGCTATACCCTCTGCTCCTCTAGGCGACTGAAGCGCTGGGTGACCGAGGCTATCGATCCAAAGAGCCCCTCCGTGGAAACAGGGGCTCCAAGGAGATCCACTCGGTCCTTTTTTGACAGCGCGGTGAGTCCTAGCCACACGTGACGTGACGCCACTGTGGCCAAGGACATCATAATCGCTCTCGTCCTGAGGCGGGAGAACGGGGGCGTCTGTTTGAGGAGTAATCAAAGAGACATCCAACACGCCTGCAGCCGCCATCTGTGCACCGAGCCTGAACATTTTGTCCAAATACTCCAGGGTGTCTCGGTCCCGCGGCAGCGGGGGCAGAGGTTTCTTCCCTTCCGCCCAACCAGCTGTCTGAACTTGAACGGCACGTCGTCCAGATCGTCCATGTCGACCACCTCGAGCTCCGGATCCTCCACCTGTACCTGCGGGCCGAGCTTCCTCCGGAAGTGCTCCACACGATGCCGGCGGTTTAGCTGCAGAATCGAGCGACAGGCAATGCAGGCCGGCGTCTGGCCCAGACTGTTTATTGCAGTATGTGGCTTCTTACACTTGAAAATTATAGTAAGACTACATTTTCATGCATCTGCAAACAATATGATTTTCCCACTGTGCTGCTCTTCCTCTCTTTATTTCTATCTCTCGCATTATTAAAAGACAGGTGTCAGTTTCACTGTCGGTGTCTGTATGCTCAACAGGCTCATGAATATTGCTTTTAATTTCTCTCAGCTTGTTTGTTTGGCCTGCAAATCCTGGACAGCTGCAGATGCTCTTTGGAGCGATTATCAATCTGAGAGATGGCTCTCGCACTGATCCCTTCTCAAATATTCTTGAAATGAGCCTCCTGCTCGGCTTACCATACATTAGACTGTCTCATTATTTCAAATGATCCCCGCTTTGTATTCTCCACTTACACATGCACAGCAATGAAACAGAACTGGTTCAGAGGAAGGCTGAACACATTTCCATTTGCAGCAAGGCTGATTTTTTTTTTTCATCAACAACATTGGCTTTAAGGTTTTCTCTGATTTCAAATGTCTTTCTTTATTTTGTATATTAATGATTTTTTCATTATTCCACTGTCTACTTATATTCCTCACAATATCAAGACTCAATCTTTTTTGCGTGGCTGTGCATGATTTTATTAGATATTGAACACTTTTTTTCTTAAAAGACCTTAAAAACCACTTAAGTTCAAACTCTTCTGATTATTTCAATGAATCTCCTGTGTTGGCACAATGGTAGCAAAGTACAGTATTAATACTTTTGTTGATTACGTTTTAGTGTTTATAGTTTATTATAAGGTTTCCCCTTACCTGTCTTTCCAGCAGGAGTTTCTTTCCCACTGGACTCTGTAAGAAATTCAAATCAATGTTTAATGATGTAATATAGTTTAAACATAAAGTAATCTTATAACTGTTTTATTGTGAAAACATTTCCGGTTAGCATTCGCCTGTGGTTAAAGTTTATTTTGAAAAGCTATTCCGGAAGAGATCTCCGAAATATCACCAGTAAGCTTGACTTCTGGTTTTCTGTTAACAAACTATTACAGCCGTTAAAATGCATTAAATAAAAAGTCATGAAAGAGAGTATGAGGAGAAAAGGTGTGTGGAGTGATGCAATGAATATACAAACGTCTACAGATGTAGCACCTCATTTCGGACAGTCGAAAAAAACGAACGGGAGGAAATGCAGCCCTGCTCTCGATTTGTAATCCTAATTTAATCATCATCTTCACCACGATCATTTAAGGCCCTGACACACCAACCCGATTTTGGGAGTCAGAGGCCGTCAGAGGCTGTCGGGCATTCGCGGCGCCGTAGTCAGGTTGGTGTGTCCCGCACCGTCTGCCGTGATACGCCTTATTTTGACTGCCTGACCCGATGCATGGCCGATTCAACATGTCGAATCGGCCATGCATCGGGTCAGGCAGTCGGACCAAGCAATCACTCTGATTGGCTGTTCAGCTAGCGAATCAGAAGCGAAACGGAAGTGAGGGACGTAAACAAACGATTTAAGAAGTCACACACAGACCAGTGTTGCCAACTTGGCGACTTTGTCGTTAAATTCGGCGGCTTTCCAAACCCTCCGGCTACTTATTTTTGTCAAAAGCGACTAACGACTGATCTAACGACTTGTAATGGTGTTATTATGGACTTTTCTGGTGTTTGGAGACTCACGTATTGTTCTGCAGTTAACGAGTTGCCGTGAGCCCCTCAGCCCTCCCATAGTACTGACAGGCGCGCAGACTCACAGTTGCCTCCCGCAGCAGCTCGGCTGCAGTCAGAGCAGAGAGGAGACAGCCACACTCTCCCACGTCGAGAGAGCTTCAGTCACTTAATCACCTCGTCCACTGTGTGTGTGCCTCTCTGTGACAAGGTAAACATCCACGTAGGTCATCATGTCACTGTCTAAACTGTATTCACAAAAGTACAGAAAGGAGTGGGAATCAAACCGCATCGACCCCATACGACAGAAGATGCGCATGGTGGTCATCCCTCTGTCCGTGGGTTCAGACTTAACATACTGGAAAAGTCCCCACGTCCTGTCAGAGGGGGTTCCCCTGGGCAGAGTTACGTCACACATCTCGGTGTTCACAGACGCATCTCTCTCAGGGTGGGGAGGAACGTGCATGTCGCAGGCAGTGGGAGGACAGTGGCCGGCTCACATGTCTTTCCACATAAATGTGCTGGAATTGATCTCCGTACGGAGAGTAATTCAGCATTTTGCCCCGTTGCTGCGGAATCAGCATGTGTTGATTCGCACAGACAACAAAGCCGCGGCGGCCTACATCAATCGCCAGGGGGGTGTACGCTCAGTGCAGCTCCTGAACACAGCCAGACGGCTGTTGATCTGGGCGCGCACACGTGCTCTCCATCAGAGCACTGTATGTGCCTGGAGAGCTGAACAAAGGGGCAGACCTCATGTCCAGAGGAGGTCCTCGCCAGGGGGACTGGAGCCTCCATCCCGAACTGATTGCCCAGGTTTGGAGCCGGTTCGGGAAAGCGGAGGTGGATGTGTTCGCCGAACACGCAATGCGAGCTCTGGTTCTCCCTGTCAGCACTGGGACCACCCACCCCTGGGGGTGGACGCGTTCGCACATCGGCCATGGCCCAGGGGACTGCTGTACGCCTTCCCACCAGTCCCGCTGAGGCTGATTTCCTTTTTTTTGGCTAACTGCTCTGATCGATGGAGGGGAGCGTCCGGGGTTCAGCTGCGAGAGGCTGCTCTGGGAGAGGCGCGCCAGATGACTATGGAGAAACCAGGCTTGGTGAAATTCCTACCTGGATTTTGGATTTCCTCTCGGTTTGTTTTCCCCTGCCTGCTGGGCCCCGGGCATGCTGGCTCCCTGCCTCCCAATTCCCATTATGACACCACACGCATCGGTGTTTTCCGTTTGGAGTCAACCCTTACTTCTGCCCCAGTTCCTGCTCCTGTCCAGGAGCCGTTCTCTGGAAATCGTCTGGCTTTAGGAGGTCCACGTAGCCTCCAAACGGCTCCTAAAAGAAGGAGTCGCAAGTCCAGGCTAGCAGCCCGAGCCCAAAGAGCCATGGTTCCACACCCAGTTCTGGCCCCAGCAGCCATGGTTCCAGACCCAGTTCTGGCTCCAGCAGCCATGGTTCCGGCTCCAGTTCTGGCCCCAGCAGCCATGGTTCCAGACCCAGTTCTGGCCCCAGCAGCCATGGTTCCGGGCCCAGTTCTGGCCGCAGCGGCCATGTTTCCGGCCATGTTTCGAGCCCCAAGAGCCATGGTTCCAGACCCAGTTCTGGCCCCAGCAGCCATGGTTCCAGCCCCAGCAGCCATGGTTCCAGACCCAGTTCTGGCCCCAGCAGCCATGGTTCCAGACCCAGTTCTGGCCCCAGCAGCCATGGTTCTGGCTCCAGTTCCGGCCCCAGCAGCCATGGTTCCAGACCCAGTTCCGGCCCTAGCAGCCATGGTTCCGGCCCCAGTTCTGGCCCCAGCGGCCATGTTTCCGGCCATGTTTCGAACCCCAAGAGCCATGGTTCCAGACCCAGTTCTGGCCACAGCAGCCATGGTTCCAGACCCAGTTCTGGCCCCAGCAGCCATGGTTCCGGCCCCAGCAGCCATGGTTCCAGACCCAGTTCTGGCCCCAGCAGCCATGGTTCCGGCCCCAGCGGCCATGTTTCCGGCCCTGGTTCCGGCCCCAGCAGCCATGGTTCTAGACGCAGTTCAAGTCCCTTCTCGAGTCCCTACTCAAGTCCCTTCTCTAGTCCCCTCTCCAGTTTCCTCTCGAGTCACCTCTCCAGTTTCCTCTCAAGTCCCCTGACAAGTTCCTTCTCGAGTCCCCTCTGGAGTCTCCTCTGGAGTCCCCTGTCGAGTTCCCTCTCGAGAGCCCTCTCAAGTCACCTCTCAAGTCTCCTCTCAAGTCACCTCTCAAGTTCCCTCTCGAGTCCCCTGTCAAGTTCCTTCTCAAGTCACCTCTCAAGTTCCCTCTCGAGTCCCCTGTCAAGTTCCTTCTCAAGTCCCCTCTCGAGTCCCCTGTCAATTTCCCTCTCAAGAGCCCTCTCAAGCCACCTCTCGAGTTCCCTCTCAAGCCACCTCTCAGTTTCCCCCTCGAGTCCCCGCTCAAGTTCCCTCTCGAGTTCCCTTTCAAGTCATCTCTCGAGTTCCCTCTCGAGTCACCTCTCGAGTCCCCCCTTGGTAGTCACCTCTCGAGGTCCCTTTTCAAGTCCCTCCTCTAGTCCCCTCTCGAGTCCCCTCTCGAGTCCCCTCTCTAGTCCCCCCTTGGTTCCCCTCTCGAGTCTCCTCTCGAGTCTCTTCTCGGTTCCCCTCTCGAGTCCCCTCTCTAGTTCCCCCGTTGTTCCCCTCTCAAGTCTCCTCTCAAGTCACGTCTCAAGTCCATTGGAGGTTCCGCTGGGGGTCCTGCCAACTCCATGTCCTGTCCCGTGGGAGGCGCCGCCGACTACTCCTCTGCCGGGGGTCCTGTCAACCCTATGTCCTGTGCCGTTGGAGGTCCCGCCAACTACTCTTTTGCCGGGGGTCCTGCCAATCCTATGTCCGTGCCGTTGGAGGTTCCACTGAGGGTCCTGCCAACCCTATGCCCTGTCCCGTTGGGGGTCCCGCCGACTGCTCTTCTGCTGGGGGTCCTGCCAGCCCTGTGTCCTGTGCCGTTGGAGGTCCCGCCGTCTACTCTCCTGACGGGGGTCCTGCCAACTCCATGTCCTGTCCCGTTGGGGGCCCCGCCGACTACTCTTCTGCCGGGGGTCTTGCCAGCCCTGTGTCCTGTGCCGTTGGGGGTCCCGCTGACTACTCTTCGGCCGGGGATCCTGCCAACCCTGTGTCTTGTGCCTCTCGGGGTCCCGCCAACAACTCTTCTGCCGGGGGTCCTGTCAACCCCTTGTCCTGTTCCGTTGGAGGCCCCGCCATCACCTGTCTCGCTGGGGGTCCTGCCAACTCCTGATCCTCTTCCGTGGGGTATCCTGCCGAAGCTTGTCCCACCGGTTTCTGTCTGGTCTTCGCCCTCGAGCCCGGCACCCTGAGAGCTTTCCCGGCCGCGGTCCGCGGGCCCGGCCCCCTGACTCTTCCTGTCGCTGCCTTTCGTCCTCATGCTCGGCCCCCTGAGTTCGCCCGCTGTGGCCTTCGACCCTCCATGGACTCTGCCTTGCCCCCGTGCCATCCGCCCGAGACCCCACCCTTGAACTCTGCCTTGCCCCCGGGCCGTCTGCCCGAGTCCCCCTTCTCGGTTTCTGCCTTGCCCCGGGCCGTCCGCCCGAGTTCCTTCCGGGTCCTCCGCTGTGCTCTTGGGCTGTTAGCCCAAAACCCGTCCTCCAGACCCCCTCCACCCACCCTGGTGGCCCTAGTGTTGCCAATGGCATTATAAAGTTCAGTGCTTCTGCGACAGTATTAGCTACATTAATTAAGTTTTAGTCCCACAACAATCCCTGGCCTCATGTCACCTCCAAGGTAGGAATTTCACGGCGGCCATGGCCGTCGTTGCCCCTCGGTCTGGCTGTTATGCCCCACAAATAATTGGATGTCCTACGGCCACCATGGCCTTTGTGCCCCTCACACTGTTAACATTTCGAAGTTGCTTTAAAAGCGTCAGAGCAGTGGTCTGGTCTCTGAACTGCATAATGCTGCGTTCACAACAGACGCAATGCGAATATTCTCATCGCTCTGATCGCTGGAGTTTCACCGCGGCTGTCAGCTGTGTTTACTCCTGTCATTCAAACAGGACGCGCTGGAGAGGGGGCGGGGCTTATATTCATGTAAATACTACAACAACATTTACATATTTGACCGTGATTTAATTGTAATACATATCTCATATCTCTAGGTATAAATACCCTTATTACATATCGGATCTCCACAAACAAGATATCGATTAGAAAGCTTAGATTCCACAGATTCTAGGGGTAGGCCTATAAGTATCATCACTGAGCGATCTGAACTCACGACAGGGGAAGCGAAAACAGACATCACAACACGGAGCTTTACGGACCAAAAACTGGACATTGTCTTACCTATGCTGTTGTTCTGATCAGAAGTTGTGTTCAATGGCATTAAAACGATAACAACGCTGCTGAAGGTTAATCCATAGGTTAACCTGTTAAGCCCGAAGGTCCCCGCCGATGTGGACCCTGGTTTTTTTTTTCACAACACTGTGTCTCAGGGCATCTTAATATTTAAAAACCTAGTAATGTGTTATACCAGATTAACGAGAAGAATCTCAGCTAACTGACAATACGAACCATTTTTACAGAAACAAAACACAAGTCTCACAAGAAGCATTAGCATTAGCCCTTAGCTAAAACGGGCAGATGCTACTTCTGGTGCTAACTAGCAAAAACGATCTTTAAAACTTAATATGTTCTGCACAAAATACATATCATCTGAAAGCTGATACTCCACAGATTATTTTTGTTATAAGTATCATCACTGTAGGACACAAACTCACTGAGCTAGCAGCCAGAACAGAGAAGAAAATATACAACAGTTTTCAAAACCATAACAATAATTATGTCTTACCGTTGCTGTTTTGTGATCAAAGCTCTTGCTCAAGGGAATAAAAACGCTGTTTAAAGTTAATCCAATGTCTCTTAGTCACTTTAGAATTGTTCCTGGTAATCTATCATTACATTCATGGCAGCAGAGTAGGTACAAAGTTTCGCAGTCCCGAGCTAATGCTGTTTTACGTGCTGTTTACGCAAACCTCTCTCTACTTGACGTAAGTGTTTAGCGAGACTTACTAACTGTCACTCGATTATATTGGCTCTAACGGTTCAGAAAAGGTGTCAATCACCCAAATCGACCAATGGGTTCCAAAGATATGAATCCTGCGTAGTATAAACTACACCCGCTCCGGCTCCATTACGCATTACGCAGCCAGAAGGGAGAGCTTCACCACAGAGGAGGTGATAGAGATGCTAGCTGACGATAGCTATGATCATTCATACCAGATGACTCTTCGTCGGATGATGAAGATCTCCTCCAGCCAGACCTGGATCCGGACAGTAGTGACTCGGATGTTGAACTTCCACAACAGGTATGTAATCTCTCTGTTTTTATATATTACTTATGTGTTTGGTGAAACTGCGTCACAGTGCTAGCTTAGCCAAGAAGCTACAGGAATGATTAGGCAAAATGCTAAATAGTGTTACTTGTCTTTTTGGAGTTACATTTTCTAAATGAATGGCCAGTGAATGAATATACATGTGTTTACTTATTTATTTGGTGTAATATTATTCATTTATTGTCCAATATTATCCTTTTTATATATTACTTTTGTGTTTGGTGGAACTGCATCACAGTGTTAGCTTAGCCAACAGGAATGATTAGCCAAAATGCTAAATAGTGTTACTTGTCTTTTTGGAGTTACATTTTCTAAATGAATGGCCAGTGAATGAATATACATGTGTTTACTTATTTATTTGGTGTAATATTATTCATTTATAGTCCAATATTATCCTATAAGTATAAGCCAGTGAATTAATCTAATCTCTTTGTTTTTCCACATTTGTTAGATGAGGTGTGACCCCAGCAGGACAAAGCCACACACCCAGAAGACTTTCAGGGAGCAGCTTGCTGCAGAATTGTTGGAGTTTGCTGAAGGCCCTGCTGAAGGCCCTGCACCACCACCGCCCCCTTCTCCACCACTCACATGCATGCCCGAGTATTATGGGGAAGATGCCACCAAGGTCAGGAAGAACTGCAGGAGGTGCCTAGATGCTGGACTCAAAAGGGTGAAGACACCTGTGTACTGCAGGAAGTGCCAGGTCCCTCTGTGCTTCACTGTCAAAAAGAACTGTTTCAGGGAGTGGCACGACCTAAATAAACCAACCCACTGCTATAATCACACTCTCGACCTTGTTCTGACTTATGGTATTGAAATTGAGCAACTATTAGTCGAACCGCATAATCCTGCTTTATCCGACCATTTCTTAGTAACTTTTGAAGTACTATTACGAGACTACAAAGCATTAGTCAAAAGCTCTTGCAGCAGAAACCTATCTGTTAGTGCTATAGCCACATTTAAAGGAGACCTATCATGCTATATTTAAATGATATAGTGTATGACCATACCTATATAAGGTATATTTATACATTTTATTTTTCAAAATACCAAACAGATAATTTTTTAGCCATGCCTCGTTTCGCTCATTTTCGCTCTATTCCAAGCCCATCTTTGAAAATTCTGAGCAGCAGCTGTCCACGCCCCCCTGCAGAAGAGCAGGCATGAGCCGGCGAGAGTCACGTTACCGTGCTTGCTGTGATTACGAGTGTGGAATAAACATGTCATCTCAGAGCAATGCATGTGTTCAAGCATATTATAAATTTGATCCAGAAACTGACCCTGAAGCAGCGGAGGTTTTGGTGGAGGTGCAAACATCTCGGTTGCAGCAGGACGTTTCTGAATGGTTAGTTGACAAGCTGTTGTCCCTATTTATTTTTACTCTGTTACGATGCTTGCTACTTATTCCGTTCATATTTTGGCTAATTAGCAAGAATGCAATGTGTACAGTTTGTAACTTAGAGTTTGTAACGCAAAAACAGCAATACATATATATATATTTATACACATTCATATTTTCAGCATATATACAATGGCCTCATTGCGTTTATTAATAGTTTACAGTCCTTTTCTTCCAACATCGTGCAACAACCGTTGGAAAGTTCAATAACTTAGGGTGATAAAAAGTATAACTCCAACAACACCTCAGTTGTCAGCAATGTGTGCATTTTCATGTGTTTTTAAAAGCTCAGTTATTGACTTCTTTCTACAGGTGTACATGTGCAAATTGCGCCACGATGCCTTCTGAACCGGAGAATGTGTGCTGCATGGAGATACCACAGGTAACATTTTTGATAGCTTCACTAAGTTGTTTGTTTAGAGCAGGGGTGGGGAACCTTTTTCCTCTCAAGGGCCATTTCAATTTTTACAATATCCTCAGAGGGCCATACAAGTTATTGACCTCTGCTTGCTCATTCTGTGCAAAGAAAAAGCAACCTCTTAATCCAGATATCTCACCATGACTCGTGTATGCGTGCACGTGCACGGTGTGGCGTGACCACCAAAACAGAAAGATATGGACACAAGATGTGTGCAAATGTATTTAGTTTCCTATCCATGTGAACATGATTTAAGTGGTGGGGGACCTAACCTCCTCTAGGGGGGTCTGGGGGGCATGCTCCCCTGGGACCTTTAACATTTTTTTTAAATGTTGAAGTTAAAAGCATCAATCTGGTGCACTTTGTTAGGAGATATAAATGATAACTAGGCCGCATTTCCAAATCTCCCCGCGTCCCTACACAAGCTGTTATCTTACATGAAGGAAATCCAGAGCATACACTTAACCGTTAAACAATAATCCACTTTAATGGTAATATACAATGCAATACAATCAAATACATTACCATACACAACCATATCGTATCATATGTGTAATTTCAGGAGTTGGCCTACTCCTGGCTCCTGCCCACAGGCCGCCACGACCTTCCAGTCCGAGCGATGCGAGGAGAGAGAGAGAGAACAGCAAGCCGGATAGGCTTTCATACCAAATGATACAGGAGGGGGTGGAGTTTAAGGACAACTGGTCGTCTTTTCCAGTCATCTCAAACAAACACCTCTGACCCTCACTGTCTCCTATTTCTGCAGCCTCTGCAGCATCCACACATCCCCCCATCACATTCCAGAGACCACAGTGGGGTCTTGTTCCAGCTCCCCCACAGCAATAAAACCCTTAACAGCCCTTCACAGTTTGCATGAATACATACAAATATTTCCTTACAACTTTGAGAGCAACATTAGGAGATCTATGGACACATCTCTCAACACCCAAACACAACTGTAAGCAGATTTTCTTTTAATTTATGGATATTTGACAAATCACTCCCCTTTCAAACTGTATTCTTCTTTATTAATAACTGTCATATAGTACCTGTTTACTTTATTCTCTTATTTTTTTGATAACTATAATGATCATATAAAGATGTGCCTTTACCTCACTGGTTGTAGAAAAAGCTTCTTATATTCGTTAGCATAGCTAGCTAACCAGATGCTAATGATAACAACACAGTTATTGACTGTCTGATCAGTGTGACAGATGAGCAGATCGCCACTGGGCTTTCAACTAAAGACACATATACGCAGAAACTGCGGCATGTGTACGGACTTATCGGTACTGCAATTTCTGAAGTGCTGGAGTGGCGTTCTGGTGCTCTCCGTCAGCACTGCACCCCTGTCAGTCGAGACATATACCACGTGATGACACGTTAGGCTCGTGTTGTGTTCAAGGACCCTGACCTTGGCCAGGAAAAACAGGCACTCGTTTGTTTAATTTTGTTGCGGTCTAGATTTCTTTCATTTTTTTATTTTTTGCATGTGTTTATAAATTACCAAATTGTCTCGCGGGCCGTATACGGCCCGGAGGCCGGAGGTTCCCCACCCCTGGTTTAGAGAATACATTTTTCACATATCATTCAATATATGTTTATCACACTAGGTGTCAAGACTGATGCAGGAACTTGAGGACTTGACAACCTGTATGGTGGACCATCCTGGATTGGAGCCTGTGTGCCTGAATGTGTTCTCCCTGCAGAATGCATTTAATATTTACAGAGCTGAACATGGTGGACTACAGTTGAGGCAAATAGAGCAGTGAGTGGTTTGTTTGTTTTGACTGAAATTGTAAAACGAATGCCAATATTGTTCATGGAAATAAAAGCTGGTGTATATGGCTTTATGCAATCTTTCATTGTACATGTACTATTATATTATATACTACACAGCATAGCATGGCATAACACACCAATGTGTACGACAACAAAAATCCACACACAACCTTATGCTTTTGAAATCAGAATATTCTTTACCCATCCAAACATGAATATTCACGACACATTTGATATCAACTCGGAACTTTATTGTCAAAATCAACGGTTCTTTGAACCCATAAAAAAAACTAAATGTACTTGTATAAATGACACTAAATATATTTTTTAATGATTTCTGGCGTCACAGGTATCTAGCCTACAGAAGCTTTGTGAGCTGGTGCTGGGGCTTCCTTGGACGCAGGATCAGAGTGGTGATTCCAGCCTGCGTTGTCCTCAGGATACGCAGGGAGTTTCCTGATCCGCGAAATGTCTATGTTGGGTTCAGACAGCAGCCAAATTGAACCGTGTAGCATACCCGGCGATGACCTCCTCCCTGTCAGGTCGCTCATATTGGGAACACAGGTCCTCTGGGATGGGTATCTTCAGAAGCTCCTGTGTGAATGGTGCAGGTTCCACAAAGACTTGGTTGAAGATGAGGTCCATCAAGTTGGCCACGTAGCCTGTACAATGTTAAAAAAAGCACCCAAGAAAATGTGGTTTATATGCATGTAAAAAACTGAAAGTTATTTCTAATTTTTTTACTTTATATTTGTAAACAGTTGTATAATAAATATTTTAAACACTTACGGAATGTGGGGTCAGTCTTTACTGGTTTTGCTCTGCATTCTCCCTTCCTGGCCTTTGGGAACTGCAGCTTATACAGAGGGTTTCCAGTGGATGTAGTGGCTTGTGCACGCTCAGCGTTTTCATTGTAGTGCAGGGCTGCCAGGTACAGTCTTTAATTTCCGCCATGAGAAAAAAAATGTAAATAATAGAAAACGGATGTACAAATTGTCACTAATTAGTAAGTAACTATGGTTTATTTTACCTGCACAACATTCCAAGAAATGGAAACACAACATTCTTTGGAGCAAAGCGCAGGATGACGGCATGGAATGACTCCAAAGATGAAGTCTGGTGGTGTGGGCTGAGTTTGGCCACAGCTTTCAAAATCCTCTTGTTTGAGAGAATTGTCTCCAGCTTGTGAAAGGCCGGCGTTCCTAAGAATTTGAAAATCAAAGTCATATTTGAATTGTCATGCTGTATAGAACATCCTGAATTCAATAGTTGTCCCTTACAAATATTTATAGAGGAGTAATGTAATATGGTTTATGAACAACATACCTGCAGCCATCCATTGGTATTGCGCAATGCGCAGTGGCTGAAGGCACTTAGGGAACAGGGGGTCATCATGAGAGTGGATATCCTGCACGTGGTTCAGGATGGAAGTCCATTTGGCCACTCTCTCAGGCCCGGTGGTGGAGGTTGCTGCAGTCCAGTATATGTGGTTTCTTATACTCTTCACCCACCCTCGAAGTATTTCGCTGTCCTTCTTTTTTGCAGCTTTCTCCAGTTGCTTAGAAATCCCTAATAAATACATTTAACATGTAATTAATATACATACAAGTTTACTCAAAATATTATGCTACTGATGTGATTGTAGGAAGCTGGGTTTGTGTCTAAATAAAATAATGATTGATAGATAGATAGATAGACTTTTATTAATCCCTCGTGGGGAAATTGTTTCTCTGAATTTGACCCATCCTAGTGTTAGGAGCAGTGTGCTGCCATTTTGAACGGCGCCCGGGGAGCAGTGTGGGAAATGGTGCCTTGCTCAGAGACACCTCGGTAACACTTTGTCTTGCCCGGACTTGAACAGGTGACCTTCCAGTTGCCAAGCCAAGTCCCTATCGACTTCGCCACCACCGCCCATTGTATTTACAATTGATATATTTACATAGAAATTAATATAAAGAAAAATACCTTTTTCTATGTGCCAAACATCAAAGAATTGGGTGATGCTGCTTTCCCTTAGGAATTTCTGAATTTGCAGATGTCTGTCCGTGACAATACAGTCCAGAGTCACACCACGTTCCTTTAACAACTCCAGACTCCTTTTCAGGCCCTCTAACTCCATGTGGTAGCTTCCACCAACCTCATTGCTCTGTTATGACACATACAAATAACCATTGATACACACATTTTAAATATAACGTGCAAACGGTGTTATAGAAAAAAACATTGATATTTCATTTCAACCCACTTACCTGAACCAACTGGAGGTCAACGACTTTGTTGTTCTTCAGGTCCATCATAGTGTAGCTTCCGAACTTTGCAGAGTGGCCTGTGAACCTATGTTTTACAGTAATTACTATTCTCTGCGGATGGTGAATTTGTATTTTTACTTGTAGTGTTTAGCATATGTTTTTCAGGAACCATTAATTGAACAAATCACACATAGTGAAACCCCTTTCTGAAATGTAAAATGTGAATTATATAAAACATATACGACATACCTGGAGAGTCAGCCCTCATATCACCACCAACTATCACTTTCTCCTCTGCATGGAGCTTCTGTAGCATGCCTTCCTGTGATTTTTGCCAGTAAGAAACAATCGCTGGCTCAATGAACATCCTGGCATGCCTTCGGAAGGTGTTGTATTTGCATAGCTGCATATTCATTGCTTTGAAGACCTAATGGTTGAAAGAAAACAGCAAGAATACATTTTAATCTCAAAGATCACCTGTAGATTTGTTGACGAGTCGTTGAGGAGAACCTGGAAAGTGCAAATGAGCTGCCCTTTTTTTAAACAGGGAAAGAGCTGAATATGTCATGTGGGGTGCTTACTCTCCAGTGCCCCTTTCACATCTCTTCTCTTTCTCCACACCACCCTCCCAAAAGAGCTTTACATATTAGCATGGGTCGTTACCTAACAGTGCCCTATTCCCAACTTTTGTCAGTCTTGTTATTGTTACCTTGTCCTATCTTATTCAACAACAACATTTGCATTTTCAAACATTGGCAAAACAATCTTCTGCAGTTAATTTACCTTTGAAAGTTTGTAGAAAGATGCTCCGTTGACATATGTTGCAACTGATAGCTGCAGGTTTCCAACTGGAGTACTCCCAAGAACAGGCTGGCTATTCCAGTTTCTTGTAAACTGACAATGGGGGCACAGCTGATGCACTGATATGAATGTACCGATCCTTCTGGTTTGTACATCACACACACGCTTGCACACAGGACATGATTCAAAAAGCTCCATGAGGCAGGTCTCATACACGATGTATGTGTTGATCGTCTGGGGGGGGTTTTGTTCTTGACCACTAAAACAAAAAAATAGAAGTTAAGATCCATCACACAGATTGTTGCTTTAGAGATCTTTGGTGTTTCCCTATTATCAATGTTTGAATTATATACAGCAAAAAATACAATACATAGACAAACTCAGTGATATTTCAGTAACTTACGACATGGCTGTTGTTTCTGTAGCATTTGTTATGGATTCTGCTGGATCATAAGTTGCATCCTGGCCTTCGGAAATCACCAAAGAAGAGCTTCCCTCAAATGGATCTTCGTATTCCTCTTCAAGGTCTACACGGGGCCTCTTTGGTGGTCTCTTTATGGGGGTGGATGTTGAAAACGGCACTGGCACTTCCAACGGAAGTGTTTCAACACCAACGCTCCTGCAGGGAATTTTAGCCTGGACAGCTGTAACATAATTGTATTTGACATTAAAAACAAAACAAAAGATAAAACAAAAATATGTTTACAACAATTAGAAGCACACAAATTAAAGGCTACAACATCAGAATGTAAAATGTAACCAAAGAACATTTGAAAAACGTGCTTCTAACCTGTACTTCGATGTGAACCAAGAGTCCTCGAGGATAGCTGTTTACGAACAGTACGGTACTTGGGTGGGGGCTAAAACTCTCTATTTAGCAAAGCTCTTTCAATCGGAGTTAGTTTTGAACCGTAACGTGCATGCTGTGTTTCTGACTCAATACAGGTGATGTGTTGGAGAGGGGCTGAGCTCAGTAGACTGACTGTAATGAGTGCTAGCCACTAATTAGCCTGTTGCTAGAGGTAAGGCCTTGTCAACAACAACAGACCAACGGGGCTTTAGCTCAGTTTTACTCGTGGTGTGTGTCCCCCCTCGCATACATACACAGTGTTGTATCCTAACACACCCCCATTTATATTCATGTGCGCAAACAAGTAAACACACACAAGCTTTTACATATAACACTGCAAAACACGGCATGTCTCATTAGCGTAGCGTAGCGTAGCTTACAGATCGATGATATCTGATCGTTCTTACAGACTACAATCACAAAAGCTTTTACATATAACGCTGGAAAAAATGACACTTGCCTACAGAAGATTACGTTTGTTATTATAACTTACTCAATATGATTTAGGGAGGATACAAAATACTAATTAATAGGAGAATAAATACTTGTGTTATCGCCTAGGGCGTGGCCTTACAGCCTTCACACAGATCGCCATTACGGCAGTATGTCTGAACATGTTAGCAAATGCCTGATAATTCAAATAAAAGACAAAGCAAAGACGTACAAAATAAAATGCTACAAAAATATATAAACACCTAACCGATTACTATTTGGGTTTGAGGCGACATTGATACGGCGAAGCTACATGCTACAAGCTAGAGATAGCTTTATCAGGAAAAACACCGCTAAATAAAAACTTACAGCTTCAAAATTGGATGTGTCCTCACTGGCCTGGTCCCGGATGGTTGGTATTGATCCCGGGTTTAGCATTACTTTGGAGGCATATCCGTGTTGGACTTGAGAGAAGTTCATAAACATGTCCGTCGTAAAATGTTTGGAACACACAAACAGAAATCTTCCGTGGTCTTCTGGCACATGTCCCTTGTAAATGAAGTCTAGCCACAGATTCATTTCTTTTTCCACTGATGGCATTGCATGCAGTCCCCTGTCCCGAGTCTTGCAGCCAACAACAGCACAACGTTTAACTATCTTAGACATCCTGGCAAGAGCAGGCAAAAACACAGATGTGGGTTGATTTAGCCTGCCGATAGCCTATATGCGAATGAGAGGTTTGGCAATGCACGTGGCCGTGGCTCATTCCCCTGATAGGTGGAAAGTTGACCAATATGCCGAGGACTTCTCTGTGACGTAGAAAAGTGTTGAGATCTGGATCCATTTTTTTCAGATCCGTTTCAGCCCCTTTTTTAGAGATTTGGCGAAGGAGGAAAATAGAGAGGGTTGTGTTTTCTGACACTTGGTGAGTTCCCTGGAACACCGAGGACACATATTCATGTATAAAAGACATACAAAGGTGCATTTTGCATGATAGGTCCCCTTTAAGGAAGAGATTCCACCAATACTTAACTCGATAGCATGTCTGCATGTAGGGGAGGAAACTTATACAAAATGTACACCACCCCAAATTGATCATGTTGTTGATAGTGCTATAGATGCGCTGCGAATAAAATTAGACTCTGTTGCTCCTTTGAAAAAGAAGAAAATAAAACAACATAGATTAGCTCCATGGCATAATGCCGAAACCCGCAAAATAAAGCAAAAGTCTAGACAACTTGAAAGGATATGGCGTTCCACTAAACTTGAAGAATCTTGTTTAATTTGGCATATTACTCTCAATGAATATAAGAAAGCACTGCGTAAAGCGAGAGCAGCCTACTACACTTCATTAATAGATGAGAATAAGAATAATGCAAGATTTCTTTTCAGCACTGTAGCCAGGCTGACGGAGAGCCACAGCTCCATTGAGCCTTCTATTCCCATAGCACTCAGTAGTAATGATTTTATGTGCTTTTTTAACGATAAAATTGTTACTCTTAGAAACAAAATTAATGACCCCTCGCCTTTGACCAGTATAGTGTTATCAACAGCTCCCGGAAACGTAAGTTCTAATATTACACTAGATAGTAAACTAGAATGCTTTTCAGCCATAAACCTTGAACAATTACATTCAATGATTCTCTCTTCTAAACCATCAACGTGCATGTTAGACCCAATTCCAACTAAGCTGTTGAAGGAAGTTTTTCCATTAATTAGCACTTCTTTATTAAACATTATGAATATGTCTTTATTATCAGGCTATGTTCCACAATCATTCAAAGTAGCAGTGATAAAACCGCTTCTTAAAAAGCACAACCTCGATCCAGAGGTTTTAGCCAACTATAGACCTATTTCTAATCTTCCGTTCCTCTCAAAGATTCTTGAGAAAGCGGTCACAAAACAGTTGTGTGATTACTTAAAAAACAATGATTTATTTGAAGATTTTCAGTCTGGCTTTAGAACACATCATAGCACAGAGACAGCTCTGGTTAAAGTCACAAATGACATTCTAATAGCCTCAGACAAGGGACTTGTCTCTATTCTTGTTTTGCTCGATCTCAGTGCTGCATTTGATACTATCGACCATGACATCCTATTGCAAAGACTAGAGCACTTAGTTGGCATACAGGGAACTGCTTTAGGCTGGTTTAGGTCCTATCTATTTGAACGCTCTCAGTTTGTACGTGTCAACGATGAATCTTCCACGCAAACCAAAGTTAGCCATGGAGTGCCACAGGGCTCAGTGCTCGGACCTATTTTGTTCACATTATATATGCTTCCATTAGGCAATATTATAAGGAATCATTCTGTAAACTTTCATTGTTATGCGGATGATACTTAACTATATTTCTCATCAAGCCTGATGAAATTAATCATCTAAATACAATTCAAGACTGCCTTAAGGACTTAAAAACGTGGATGACCTTAAACTTTTTGATGTTAAACACGACCAAAACTGAAGTTATTGTACTTGGCCCGAAGAATCTACGAAACAAATTATCTAAAGATATACTAACTATGGATGGCATTAATGTGGCCTCCAGTGAGACTGTAAGGAATCTTGGTGTTATATTTGATCAGGATTTATCCTTTAACGCCCACATAAAATCAATTTCAAGGACCGCCTACTTCCATCTACGTAACATTGCAAAAATCAGGCATATCTTGCCTCAAAACGATGCAGAGAAACTAGTCCATGCATTTGTTACTTCTAGACTGGATTATTGTAACTCTTTATTATCAGGGAGTACCAAGAAGTCAGTCAAGTCGCTTCAGCTGATTCAAAATGCTGCGGCTCGTGTACTAACCAGAGTTAGGAAAAGGGACCACATTACTCCTGTTCTGGCTGCCTTACACTGGCTCCCTATAGAACACAGGATAGAATTTAAAATTCTTCTTCTCGCCTACAAAGCCCTTAATGGGCAGGCGCCATCTTACCATAAAGAACTCATTATACCCTACTGTCCTACTAGGGCATTGCGTTCCAAGAATGCAGGGTTGTTGGTTGTTCCTAGAATCTCTAAAAGTACAATGGGAGCCAGAGCCTTTTTTTATCAAGCTCCACATTTGTGGAATCAGCTTCCAGTTTGTGTTCGGGCGGCAGACACCCTATCCGTTTTTAAGAGTGTGCTTAAGACCTTCCTTTTTGATAAAGCTTATAGTTATGGCTGATTAGATTCAGCCCCTAGTTTTGCTGATATAGGCTTAGTTTGTCGGTGGACATCTTACTTCTTCCTTCTCTCTGTCTATACCTGTGTATTCTCATGTTCCGATTAACCCAGCTTCCCCACATTTCTTTCTTTTTGGTGTCTATATACGCCGGGATCCGGAGTCATGGATGATCCTGCGGTCCTGTGTCCTGGATCGCGAGCGCTGGATCTTGAGTTGTGGCTGTGGTCCTGGATCATCGGTCCTGGATGGATATCCTCGTGGATTCATCTTCCTATTATACACACATGCATTTCCAAACATTTGGACTACCTATGTTGCAAATGTATTATCTTTTCAATTTACACACGGCATCTATTGCACGTCTGTCTGTCCTGGGAGAGGGATCCCTCCTCTGTTGCTCTCCCTGAGGTTTCTCCCATTTTTACCTTTAAACTGGGTTTTCCTCGGAAGTTTTTCCTTGTACGATGTGAGGGTCTAAGGACAGAGGGTGTCGTATTGTCATACTGATATTCTGTACACACTGTGAAGACCACTGAGACAAATGTAACATTTGTGATATTGGGCTATATAAATAAACATTGATTGATTGATTGATCTTATCTGTTAAGATGAATGTTTCATTTAAAATGTTTTTATTTATTTGTTTAAGGAGGGACCCCAGAGCCAAGGGCAGGCCGAGCAGACGGCCTTCTCCCTCCGCAGGCAGGATCAAACTCTCGGCCCGGCAGCTTCCCCGGTGAAGTCCCCTCAGTCTGTGCGGGGGGGGGGGGGGGGGCCGGGCTGTGCCCAGGTACTCCCCGTTCTGCCCTATCTGCAACACGGTGTTGCTGCTGTCATCGTTTGCCTCTCCTCCAGTGGTGCCCTCGGCTCTCTCCGCCGCCACACTGCCCAGCACACTGGAGATCACTATCCCGTCGGGGGTCGCCAGTCTGTGGCACTGTTATTTTGGGGGTCGCGGGCTGAAAAGTCTCATCATACTTAATCCTAGACATAGCAGGTATATATATTGTACGACTTTGTAATTGTTGAATGTTGATATGCTCATAGCCTACTGTGCCTTTCACGCAGACAATAAAAGTGCATTTTGTAATGACAAATAGGTTTATGTTTCAAGTTTATTTGCATTAAAAACGTGTTTTTAAACCCTTCTGTTCAAAGTTGATATTTTGTTTCTTAAAAGATTACATCTTTAAAAACATGATGTTTGCCATTTTTAAAGTTTGTTGGAAGAATTTAAATATAGGTCACTGATGTGGAGCTTTAGGCCTGCAATGCTTTAAAAAAAATTTAAATTCACAAATTAGTATGAATAATCTTAAACAAGAACAGGATCTTGAGCCATGATGTTTTTAAAGTACAGAAACATTCAGAATGCATGACGATTCCTTCAAAGGTTTTGTACTAGACACCTAGTACTCTTAATGTATAAAGTAATAATACATGTGAATTATTGAGTTCATTAGTGGCCTGACTGGCCCTCCTAATTTAGTCAATGATCATTGTGAAGGGGTGTCCAGCACATATCAATAATATACCAAACTACAGGCTATTGTGAGATTCAGAAATTAGTTTTAAAAATCATGTTTTCATGTTATAGTAGGCCTACCTTACATGAACCTGTTTGAAACCTTAATGACCCCATGATGTGATTATTTATATCTTAAAACCTGTAACAACTATATTTAGATGTTCATACATATCTGCATTTATGTATAAATACATGTGTAGCAGTTAGACAAACATAATTAATAGATTATCTCATTATTACCTATTTTATATGTACTAAGTTGACTAAGCCACCTTTTTATTTTTTATTTATTAATCAGACAAAATTATTTGTGCTTAAAGTCATATACTGTTGTGTCTCAAACGGATAGTCTAGGTTATTAATTTATTTGCCTAATAGTTGCTTAAAATGCTACAATAACATTTGCAATTTGTTTTTAATCTGCCATGTACAGTATCAACGTCTCTCAGCCACCGTAGTGTCATGTCAGGTGGGTGTGTCGTGTAGGGGGCGTGTCGTGTACCGTGTGCGGCTGCAGCTAGACCATATTGCCGGTTTTGGGTATTCTAGCTACGCATCACTCATTCACCAATGTGTAATGTTTAGATGGATTTTAGAAACTTCCCCTCGATTCTATTGGCTCTAACAGTTAAAAAATATGTGTCAATCATCAAAAACGACTGAGGGGGGCCATATTTATGGATAATGCACCCAAATGACACCAGAAGTGGTTTTTTTTGCTAAACCTCTCTAAAAAGGTCAAATGTCACTTGTTTTGCATCAATCTTGATACAGGGTACTTATTATATGTTATAGTTTGGATTCCTAAAGCTTTTAGTCTACCATCCCATCATTCACGGGTGGTTTTCACTGTAAGTAATGCTTTTTTTGGATGGACACTATCATTTACATTTTTTTACTATGTTCAATCTGAATTTACTTTAAAATAAAAATATTCTATATTGATTCTGACTTTTCTACACCCAACTCACAGGTTTATCATTGCTTTGAAAAAAAACATTATTAATTTACCCCTTTTAGAAGTGAAGTTATAGTCAGTTCAGTCAGACAACTCACGTGTTTCTTAATATGTTTATTATAAGCAGCATATAGTTTGAGTTTGGCGTCTAGGCTCGGGTCTCATCACTCCACAGATTTACAAAGAACATTGAGTGATGATTAGATAACTATCCCCCGAGCCTACAGGTGGAAGCTGGGGTGGTGGTGGGGCAGGCAAGTAGCAGGAACATGAAAAAATAGCAAGTGAACACAGCAGTGGCAGCAGCATGAGCGAGGCAGAGGCAGGAAGACCTAGCAGCTTAGAGCGGCATGTTTAGGAGAATGTGTTTGGTTGGTTGTAAATTGTAAGTTGTATTGCAAATGGTGTTCCCCAAGCTTCTGTTTTAGGTCCACTTTGATTCTCTATCTACATCAACAGTTTAGGTGAAAATGTGGATGAAGCTACTTTACATTTTTATGCGGATGATACCGTGATGTACTGTGCAGGTCCCTCGATTAAGGAGGCTGGTGTTAAATTACAGGCTGTTTTTAACATTATTCAGACTCAGCTCTCTGAACTAAAGCTTCTCTTAAATGTTGAGAAAACCAAGGTAATGCTCTTTTCTAAAGCTAAAAAGACACCAGAGCCTGTTTTAGATATTGTAACTACGCAAGGAATAAAACTTGAAGTGGTTACCTGTTACAAATACCTTGGTATCTGGCTTGATGATTGTCTCACTTTTAAACTTCATGTCAATAACCTGCTTAAAAAGCTGAGGGTTAGGATAGGTTTCTTCTACAGGAACAAGTCCTGCTTCTCGCTTGAGGCCAGGAAAAGGCTAGTCACTGTGACCTTTTTACCTGTTTTACCTATGGTTATTTGATGTATATGAATGCACCTGCCAATTGCCTGGTCAAGTTAGGTGCTGCGTATCACAGTGCACTGAGATTTGAGACAAACTGTAAAGCATTAACCCATCACTGTACCCTGTATGCAAGGGCTGGTTTGCTTTCACTAACTGTACGGAGGCTCAGTCACTGGTACATTTGTATATACAAAGCCATGTTAGGGAAACTTCCATCTTATACAGATGTAGTGCTTAATTTCAGACGCCTACCCGTGCGGGTCCGTGATCGGCACGGGGTGGGCCCCTGCTGAAAAGGAAAACCCCCCGCAGGACTTGAAACGCCCCCTTGATAAATACATTTAATTATAATGAAACCAGCTGCAATGGATCATGGATCCACCAGGGGGAGCCGTGATTAAAAAGCTGCCACACTGGAACTCATGTGAAATAAACAGCTGATCTACAGGTATCTGATATAGCGGATATTTGTTAAGATCCATATGTCACGGATAGGATCATATTCTGTGGTAAATAAGAGACATGTAATCATTTACTAAACATCACCATGTTTTTATTTAACAAAATAATGTTTAATTCACGTTGGCGTAAGTACAAAATCATCGCTATGTTTTTAGATCAGGAAATGCATCCCGGCTCAACAAACGATTTTCAATCATCATCCTCACGATCATTTAATGTATCATATGTTCGCGAGTTGAAATGAATGCACTAAATTTAATCCACGTGAATTTACAACAACAAAAATAATCGCTTTGTTTTTATATCACATCCGACCGGAGGAAAATGCAGCACGGCTCTCACTACCGATCATCCTAATCCCACGGGCAAACAATAATATGTACAGTGTTAATAGTTTACTTCAGTGTTAGTATTATTAGATCTCAGTGCTGCGTTTGACACTGTTGACCACAGCATATTACTAGACCGACTGGAAAACTGGGTGGGACTTTCGGAAACAGTTCTAAATTGGTTTGAATCCTACTTAAAGGATAGAAACAACTTTGTTTCTATAGGTAAATACACATCTGAGTTGACAAATATGACATGTGGGGTTCCTCAAGGCTCCATCTTGGGGCCTCTTCTCTTTAACATCTACATGCTACCACTGGCTCAGATAATGAAGAACAACAAAATAAGTTACCATAGCTATGCAGATGACACACACATTTACGTAACAATTTCACCAGGAGACTATTCTCCAATTCAAACACTGAGTAAGTGCATTGAACAAATCAATGACTGGATGTGTCAGAACTTTCTCCAATTAAACACAGATACAACTGAGGTAATGGTTTTTGGAGCCAAGGCAGAACGTTTAAAAGTTAGCGCTGAGCTTCAGTCTGCAATGTTCAAACCAACAGATAAAGCCATAAATCTAGGTGTAGTCATGGACTCTGACCTGAGTTTCAACAGTCACATTAAAACAGTTACTAAATCAGCCTACTATCACCTAAAGAATATATCTAGGATTAAAAGACTAATGTCACAGCAGGATTTGGAAAAACTTGTCCATGCCTTTATCTTCAGTAGACTCGACTACTGCAATGGTGTATTCACAGGTCTCACTAAAAAATCTATTAGAAAGCTGCAGCTGATTCAGAACGCCGCTGCTCGAGTCATCACTAACACTAAGAAAGTGGATCACATCACTCCAGTTCTGAAGTCTTTACACTGGCTTCCTGTGTGTCAAAGAATAGTTTCAAAATATTGCTGCTGGTTTATAAAGCACTGAATGGTTTAGGCCCAAAATACATTACTGACCTCCTGCTAAATTATGAACCATCCATATCTCTCAGGTCTTCAGGGACTGGTCAGCTTTCTGTCCCCAGAGTCAGAACTAAACATGGTAAAGCAGCGTTCAGTTATTATGCTCCAAATATCTGGAACAAACTCCCAGCAACCTGCAGGTCCGCTGCAACTCTGACTACTTTTAAATCCAGGCTGAAGACTTTTCTTTTTGTCGCTGCTTTTAATTGAACTATTCATATCTTAAACTGCACTGTAACTTTTATCCATGTACTTTTTCTTTTAATGTTTAATTGAACTATTCATATTTTAGACTGCACTGTAACTTTTATCCATGTCTTTTTCCTTTTAATGTTTATTTTATTAGATTTTCTTTTTTAATGCTTAATGTCTTTCATTTTTTGTAAAGCACTTTGAATTGCCTTGCGTTGAAAAGTGCTATATAAATAAACTTGCCTTGCCTTGCTTTGTATTATGAGTGTCTAATTTTACTGGGGATTTCAGAATGGTACTGGATTTTGATTTATTGTATCGGCTTCATATCGCAATATATTCCCGAAGTCTGAAATGCAAAAATGTCCCACATTAGGGCAATTCACCCTACATGTAATGATTCAAACAAAATCTTTTTTCGTTTCTTTTTAACGAAATAAATGTGGTTTAATCCACATCATTTACTGTGTTAATTGTTTACTGTAGTATTGTGCACATTACTTTTCGCTGCTTGTTGCACCCCTGGTTAGAAGCTAAACTGCATTTCGTTGTCTCAGTACCTGCAATATATGCAATAACAATAAAGTTGAATCTAATCTTGAGCAGGAACAAATGTATTTAGGCTACTTAGTACATATCTGACATAAACGATTAAACACATTTGTGCATTCTTTAAACCGAGTCAAGCCGATTCCGGAGGTGGCGGCACATTAAAGTGTGTACCTGATTGTTTAACTTGAAGGTGCCTGATGACATGTAATTATTCAAACAAATCATATTTAGTTTATTTTTAACGAAATAAATGTGGTTTAATCCACATAATTTACTGTGTTAATTGTTTACTGTAGTATTGTTTAACTTGAAGGTGCCTGATGTGAACATGTCCAGAAGAACTCTAACTTGAATGGCCTTTGTATGTATACAGTAGGCCTACAGTATAGCCCAACCATTTACACCTTCCTTTTTTCCCGTCCAAAGTTTGAATTGGATAAAGGTAATGGTTATCGATGGTGATTTTATAGCCTATTGTATAATAACTGTGTGATTTATATTGCTTTTCATATGGCCACCCATTTACACTGCTCTTCCCGTCAAGAATATGAATAGAACTTAGTTAGATCACTTTACATTTCTGCAAATTAATTTTTAATCACACACGTCTCCCCACGTCTCCCCGTCCCGAAAATAATAAATAAAATAAAAAGAGGAAACAATTTTCAAGTTCAGTTTTCACCGTTTCATTTTAAATAACTGACATAACAGACACCATACTGTAGGCCTATCTGCTGCGGAAACCAGGACGAGCTATTTCGGGATCTGTTTTTCGGGGGCTCCTCAGTCTCTCATTTACCCGGCTCCTGTTCTTATGCCACTGGTCAATGTTAAGATTTGGGAACCAATTGGAAACATAGGACTCAATCTTTTTCAACCTCTTGACGGGAAAAAAGGAAGGTGTAAATGGTTGAATGATGAATAAACAGTGAGGAGGGGTACAGTGAATACACTAGATATACACAGCAGCCCAGCCTGTGAGCAGTATGAACACCAATGAGCGCTCAGCTCGAGATACCAGCGAGTCGAGAGAGAGAATGATATCTGCA
This sequence comes from Pseudochaenichthys georgianus, assembly GCF_902827115.2. Classification (NCBI taxonomy): domain Eukaryota; kingdom Metazoa; phylum Chordata; class Actinopteri; order Perciformes; family Channichthyidae; genus Pseudochaenichthys; species Pseudochaenichthys georgianus. The sequence goes on along the minus strand of NC_047505.1, from coordinate 10,251,235 downwards.
TTTTCTCTTTTGGTTTGATTAGGACACATCCTGGGGATTGTGTTTACAAACATTAACCAGACCGTTCACCAGTCCCCACCCCCCATGTTGCCTATGCTGTCCTGTGTTGCGAACTCTTTGTTTAAAACGAATTGGCCATCGGAATGTGTGGAGGAATTCTCCCAAGGGTCACATTCCACAGCTCTCCCCCCCGACTCCTGTGATCTCCCAACCCCCAGTCTGTAGGTTTGTGTTCGCATATTTCTATGCCGTAATTCATACTGGTCCTCTCACACACATACATTCTCCTTACAGTATACATACATAGGCTATATGAGTCCGTGTATCTACGGATCATTTGTTTTTCTTTATTAAAAAAGTAAACGGAAGAGCGTCTGAGAGGCGTTTTTGCCCTTTTGCTTTTTACCTTACTAAATGGTCTAATGGTCAGTGGAGCGAGGGGGGAGGCCCGCGAAACTCGCGGAAGTGATTTCAAAACAAAAAGCACTCGTTTGCTTGGAACAAAGAAAACGGCCAAGACACACATTGAGTCCAGAAAATGAATGTTATTAAGGGCTATAAATATAATAAGCCTGTGTCTAAAATTGACAACAGGCTTATTATATGTACAGCCCTTACGGCCCGTCCACACAGCGGCGTGCGTTGAAGCTTCCAACGCTTCTGCCCATTCACTTTGAATGGGGTGACGTCACTTTTAGCCGAACTGCATTTTGGGAAGCGACGTGGAGCGTTGCTGGCGTTGCTCGCTTCAAAAGTTGAGCAATGTTCAACTTTTGACGCCTCGACGGAGGCGTCAGCCAATCGAATCATATGCCAATACAAGCTCTAGTCAATCAAACCGCGTGCTTGTGTGTCTGGGGCGGGAGATTCATGTGAATGGTTGTTGGTCGAGTGTCAGACACGCCCGCCGGCAAGCATCAACGCACGCCGCTGTGTGGACGGGCTGTTAAGATACACTTTTGTGTTTAACCCTCTGGAGTCTGGAGTAATTAATCATATATTTTCGATTATAAGGAGTAGAAATATGATTCAGATATCCGCGGAATCGCTGGAAGAGTAGCTTTCCAGCGGTATCTCCTGTGAGACTGTAACCAGGGCACAGCAGCCAATATGGCCGCTCAAAGCAGCTTGACTTTACACTGTGTGGGATTGGTGGATTTGTGTGTCCGTCAAGGAAATCTCGGCCGGCAGCCATCATCGTCTGAAATGACCAATGGACATCGAGAAATCACTAAGGGCCAACCCACCAAGTAAAAAAAACATAAACCACGTGTCTCCCATCAGTTTACGTCTGTGAGGGGAGAGAGAGAGACAGAGAAAATGGCTAAAAAAAACGTTACAGTTGCCGACTTCGCTAGAGATTGTTTTCACTAGCAGCAGTGAAGATAGAGCCTCAGAACCTAAAGTCTTCGACTCTTCTTCTGAAGAAGAATACAAAGACAACAACAAGGATCCATTTGGACATGGGTGAGTGTAAATATTACAGTAATAGTGTACTGGCAATGTGTGGGGAATACCGCAAAAATGAACAATAGGTTTATTGATATATATTTTTTATCGATAGTCATGAACTTTTTATTGGGACAAAATAGACTCCATTAGCAAACGTTTTACTCTGTGCTAACGTTATTTTGGTGTGTAAAAGTGAGATGACATGTGTAGATGATTAAATGAATCATTTATTCGTCCCACAACGGAGACATTTATAGTGACATGTTTTTGCCATCGATTATTTTATCATACTGTTCTGTACAGATGAGACTTTGTCATAGATGTATTGATGTGTGCCTGTTATTATTTTACCGTCCTGTACAGATGAGACTTTGTAATCAGATGTAGCCTGTGTGTGTGTGTGTGTGTGTGTGTGTGTGTGTGTGTGTGTGTGTGTGTGTGTGTGTGTGTGTGTGTGAGAGAGAGAGAGAGATCGAGAGAGACTCCTTCTCCAACCTCCCAAACTTTCTTTTTATGTGTGCATTGTTATTTGTGCTTGAGCAACATTTTACTTGAACTTTATTTCAATGAAATTAGTTGTAATTATTGTCCTACATTTTAATTTGTTTTACAGAGATGTTTCACAGCTGTCTGGGCCTAGTGGCCCACAGGTGGCAGCGTTTATCCAGCAGCCAGAACATCCATCTGTGCCTGCCCCCAGGTCAAGATCTACTGTGGCTCAAGGGCCTTCACCAGAGCCATCACCACCAAGGACCAGTAGACCAGCATCACTACAGCTGCCTCCACCTCCATCTGCGGCTGCCACCAGGTCAAGATACACCTCAGCACAAAGGCTCCACCACAGCCATCACCTTCAACCCAGCCAGCAAGGAGGTCTCATGGAGGTCTCATAGCACTTGTACACCCCACCTACACAGCAGCCCATGCACCATCACCCCCACCTACACAGCAGCCAGACCCACTATCTTGGAAGACAGACAAAGACCTTGACACTGTCTTGACATTTATAATGAATAGTTGGTTGAAAGTTCTGATGTTCAATATTGTAAATAGTGTAGTGGAATTTTTTATTATATCCTTATATGCTTCAACCAAATGCTTCTCATAAATGTCATGTGCTGTTTTCTTCTTCTTCTTCTCTACTTTGGGTTTATTCCCAAGCGCTTCAAGGCCACAGCTGGGAGACTCATACACAGTCACACCGCCACTCACTGCTCTGAGAACCGTTATGCTATCTACCGCTCAAGGCCAGAAGATGTCTAATAACAATGTGACCGTGTGAACACAAGATTTATAACATTCCCACTCTTTTCCTATATAACCTTCACTTTTTCATTGTACTACGCAGACTATTCTATGCTCTGTCTGTGTCTATTTTATTATTGTATCATGTATTTGAAGCTTCAAATAAATAACCGAAAAGACAGCTCTGCTCGATTCACCATTTATTTGTTTTGATCACTTTGACTTGTACTCTCCAGCTGTGTTGGGTCCTAGATTTCCATAACAATAGGCGTTGTCGGCAGGATCTCTGCAAGTTTGATTGGGGACACCTCCGGACGCTGGTGGGTGCGAGCTCCAGGATCCTCGGATCCTCCTCTACCTCAACAGAAACCGTACGGGACGAGAGGACCAGCGCGGGGGGTGGAACTGATTGACTTCACGAGATCCAACGAACTCAAAGGGTTTTCAATACTGGGTGAATGTACAAAGTCTAAATTGTTTAAAGTTAAACGTAATTAAACTCGACATGACATTTATGAGAGGGACTGCTCGAAAGTAGGATATTTGGGATATCTGGATCATCGACGGATGAAAAAAAATAGTGTTTTGGTAACACGGGGTGTTTTGGTAACACTTAAATACTTTGTTATGGGAGCAAAGCAGAGTGGGGGGGTTGTAGAGAAAAAGTGTTTTGTGTTACCTCCACAATATAAACCACATACTTCCCTTTATCCTCTGTTTTCAGGCGTGCGGGACCCTCTCCCTTACCTTGGATCCCCATTCCCCCCTTCCTCCCCCCGTCTGCTACCTGCTGAGGAGGCTGCTGGAGGGGCTGCTGCTGCTGGATCAGAGGTCAACATACCAGCCGCCGCTGGAGCAGCTGCACAGCAAGACACACAGAGAGGGAGCAGAGACGAAGAGAGACAGAGAAAAGAAAATGAAGAAGAAGAAGCAGGACTGAAAAAGATCCATGACAAGAGAGAGAAAAAGAAAAGAGACGCGAAGAAAGCTGAACTCTATAGAAAAGAACACCTCCAAAAAGGAATAACTACATGCTCCCCTTTCCCTGGCCAGCTGACCATGGTCCAGGCTGTTACAACCACCTGGACCCAAAGTGATGGCCAGGGCAGAGGGAACCGAGGAGGTTTCCGAGGCCGGGGAGGAAAAGGCAGAGGACGAGGAAGAAACCGCAATAACTACAATCGCTGTGTAACTGCGGACAGACGGGTCATCGGATCGCTGAATGCCCACACGAGAAGCAGAAAAATAACTTTTGATCGGATAAATCGGACCACAACAAAGACAATTCTTCAAACTGACAGTCGAGGGAGGGAGTGGAGGAGGAAGGAATTCGGTCAGGGGAGACGGAACCAGGGAAGTGACACACACACACACACACACACACACACACACACACACACACACACACACACACACACACACACACACACACACGCATCATACATACTATTGAGAAATTAGAAGAATTAGAGAACATGTCTGTGGTTAAAGAGGGTACATATTTGAAATATGACAGTGAATGTTTGCATTAAGAAATGTCCCACACTGACTTTGGCAGTCATGGGTGTTGATGTTACAACTGGGGCTACACATTCTGTGGTAAAAAAGGGCAGATTTGCCTGAATGCAAATTTAGTGGTAGATTTATTCACTCAATAGGAGCTGGGTAACTGTAAAGGAGAAGTTTCTGTACTACTTCAGAGTAAAGATAACGGTGATGACAGTCATCTATTTCCCACATCAATAGAAAACAGTTATTTTATCATCTGTTTGCCCAATACATTTACTGGGCAGAGATCTGATTCTCCGGTTCGGCTTGGACCTCATTTTTCCACAAATGAGGGTCTTAAAGTCCGACAGCCATCTCCTACGATGGTTCAAAAAGTGTCATTTGATGATAAATAACTGGTGAATGTGTATCAATGGGCTGCTGACATATCCTGATTCTCAGGCGTTGTTGCGTTTGACTGATCAACGTGTTTTTCCACCTGCTGTGTGGAGGCTTCTCATTTGCATTGTACTGCTAACGTGGTTGAAAGATCCGTGTAAATGCTATGATGAGAGTTTGTCTGTTAGAATGTTTGAATGATGAGATCATGCTTAAAACAATGTATTGGAATTCGCTGTGTAGCGCTATCTCTGTTAGACTCACACACACACAAAACCAGCTGTGTCAAATCCCAGGGGCGGTCCACACATTTCACTAGCCAGGGGGCCCCACTGATAGATGGAAGGATTTGGGTCCAATCGTTAAATATTGGGAGTCAGTCACTGATTGGGCACCTACACACACAGAATATGTCATGTACTCTATGTCACGTGACGTGTATCAAATGATACGGCGCTCAATACAACATTGCTGCAACATTGGATGATGAGGTAATTCTCATATCTCTGAGCTTCCTGCCGCGCTTTCAGATGTGCCATACTCACTCTGGGCAGCTCACAGATATGACGTAGGGTTAATGTCCACGTTCCGTCCCGTACCCATTTAAACGTGAAGCTGTTGATGGCATTCGGCCAGTGTTTACCTCTCTGCTTAAACAAGGGGTCATTATTCCGTGTAACGATTCCAGTGTTTCCTGTCAAAAAGACAGAGACAAAACCTCCTGACGAGTGGAGATTTGTCGAGGATTTACGATGTAAATGCAGCTGTGCATGCACGCTCGTCCGGAATCCTTATCTGATTACTCCAAAAGTTCCAGCCTCTGCAACATATTTACTGCCATAGATGTCTCAAATGCATTTTTTTCAGTGTTCTGGTACACAAAGACAGTCAATTTTTGTTCACATTTGAATGTGTAAACCTTACACATTCACACGTTTGTGTTAAGGCTAAATGGTAAATGGTAAATGGTTAAAAAAAAAAAGTCCAATATGTACAAAGAACAGTTACATTTTTGGGTCATGTCATTTCAGGAGAGGGGAAAGCGCTTTCAGATAAGCGTATTGCATCATTGGCTGCTCTGCCAAAACCTGTCACTAAGCGACAGATGATGTCATTCTTGCGTATGTGTTCATAACACACGGCTGTTGTTATGCTTGCTGTGATGCTACATTAGTCCGTTCTCTGCTTGTAATTATGCCGTTACAAGCTTCAAAGTTGTATTTATCATCTGAATTTGCCGAAACAAGTTTAATATTCTGAAAGCCAAGACTTTGTTTATTCGAAAACAGAGGAAAACAAACTGTCTTTTATATAACAGGGAAGTTATACAAGTAAAACTACACGTTGCTTTAATCCCATGTAATTGTAGAATGAACACAGTCTTCCTTTGAAGATGTATAAGTCAGGTGTCTTGAGTAGTCAAAATTACCTACAAATCATTGTACACATTAGTACATATTATTTTCCACTTGTTACCATTGTGAGTCTATTTTTACCTTGTCTATCAATCAGGACAGCTCTGTGTGATTTTGTAGCTACAATTCAGACTAATACACTACCAGAAGTGGAATAAGTACTCAGATATTGTACTTGAGTAAAGGAATAAGTACTCAGATCTTGTATTGAAATTATAAGTACTCAGATCTTGTACTTGAGTAAAAGTAGAAGTACCAGAGTGTTACAGTAACAGTGCTGCATTCAAAATGTTCCTCAAGTAAAAGTAGAAAAGTATTATCAGAATATAGTGAAGTAAATAAGTAAAGACAGTAAAAGTAGTCGTTGTTTGATTGGTCCATATGTTTTATAATGATTGATCATGAAAGTGTTCTCAAAGCTGGTGAAGGTGCAGCTAGTTTGAAGTACTTTGTATTCTGCAGGGTAGTTTGTGGATTTACTCCAGGTGGAACTAAAGTCTGATTTAACACTTGATTATATTTCACATCATTCATCCACATCTGGGAAGTAACTAAAGGTATTAAATGCATGTAGTGGAGTAAAAGTACACCATTTACCTCTGACTTATGTTCACTTCCAACCTAAAAGTACCTCAAAAATAGTAATCAATAATGTATTGAAAAGTTATTTGCTGATTGGTTTATCGGCTCAGATAGGTTATATGGGAGGCCCAGTCTAAGTACACTCTAAAAACAAATGCCTTGGCTTAACAAAGAAAATCAAGGCAATAGGTTGCATCGATGGTTATTGAGTTAAGACAACTTCCATTGAAATGTTGTTAAAGCAACAAAGTTATTTGGGTTAGGGGAGAAGGCTTTTCCTCTACAATCAGAGGTGTTTTCAATTACCACTTACTTAATAATTGGTAGCATAAAGCATTACAAGTGTTTAAGTTGATTACTCCAAAAGTTCCAACTTGTTTTACTGTATAATTAAAATGTAATCTTAAATTATATGTACTTAATTACGACATGTTAAACATGAACACATGTTTTTAAGTTGACAACCATTTATAAATTAAGTTGCTCCAAATAATATTGTATTCAATAGGGTTTTTCTCTTAGCTTTTTCATGTTTTTGCCTTTAAAGAAAGAAATTAATTGATTCCACAACAAAAATATTAGGCAATTCACTTTTTATTTTTGAACTGCAGGTGTTTATTTCAACACATGATGTTTCAAAAGGAGATACTTAATTTAGTTTGAACATTGCCTGAAGACGGTTGACGAACTTCTCATGGTGTGCACACCTAGACCGGACTTAAAAGACGTTCCTCTGACCAACGCTGACCTCATTTTGTATGTTGATGGGTCTGCCTCTCGCGACCAAGGGGGCACTAATCGGGTGGGTTTTTCTGTTGTTTCAGATTCTGCTGTACTCCGTTCTGGACCGCTTCCATGTCACCTATCAGCACAAGCAGCAGAGCTCATCGCACTAACTGAAGCCTGCACGTTTGCAGAAGGCAAAACCGTGACTATTTACACTGACTCACGATATGCTTTCGGGGTAGTACACGATTTTGGGGCTATTTGGAAGTGTAGACAATTTCTGAAATCTGATGGCAAACCAGTACTTAACCATGTACTGGTTGCAGGCTTACTAGACGCCATTCTGCTCCCATCTGAGGTTGCAGTCTGTAAATGTGCCGCACACGCAAGCAGTACAGACCCAGTTTCCCTAGGAAATGCGTCTGCTGACTCAGCCGCAAAGGCAGCTGCTCTGACTCCTCTCGCACCTCACGCACACTCATTTGTTAAAATCTCTGTCTCCTCCTTCACTGACAAAATGTCATCACTGACTTCCATGCAGCAGCTAGCTACGCCAGTTGAGAAGGCTCAATGGAAGGCTGCTGGGGCTGTTTTTGACCCAACCTCCAGCATCTGGGTGGGTCCAAATTCCAATCCATGTCTTCCAACAAGTTTTTTCCCTCATTTCGCTAAGTTGACACATGGGTTGGATCATGTGTCAAAAGGAGGGATGTTAGAGTCTATCAATCAGGAGTGGTTCACAAGGGGGTTCACAGTAACAGCTCAAAAGCACTGTGAAGCATGCCTAATCTGCATTATGCAAAATGCTGGTAGACCAGTAAAGGTTACAGGACCCGGAGCACATCCACCTCCCACCAGGCCATTTGAGCACCTAATGCTGGATTTCATTGAGCTTAGCCCATCAGAGGGTAAGAAGCCATGTCTGGTGGTGGTCGACATGTGGTCCAATTGGGTTGAAGCTTTCCCAGTAAAAGCACAGACAGCAAATGCTGTGGCAAAGGCACTACTGAGGGAAATAATTCCTAGATGGGGACTACCAGACAACATTTCTAGTGACAACGGTTCACATTTTGCTAATGAGGCCATTACGCAGATAGGAGAATACATGGGCATGGACATCAGAAAGCATTGTGCTTATTTGGGGTGGAAAGAGAGAACGGCACAATCAAAAACAAACTAGCAAAATGCTGTGCAGACACAGGTCTGTCATGGACACAAGCTCTGCCCATTGTGCTGATGTACATGCGGATGCGGAAAAGAACACGGAGTCAACTCAGCCCATTTGAAATCCTTTTTGGGGCTCCTCCACAGATTGGACTCAAGGCTCCAGGATGTCCTCTTCCCTCCACAACTTTGTGTGAGGATGCTATGTTGTCATATTGTGTTAACCCATCATCCACTTTAGTAGACATCCAACGTCAGGTAGCCGCAGCCTTGCCTACCCCTGCCACTGGTCCGCTTCACCGCCTTCAACCCGGCGATTTCGTGCTGATCAAGGATTTCTGGAGAAAGAGCTAGAAATACAATCGTTGGCAAGGTCCCTACCAGGTGCTTCTCGTCACCCAGACAGCGGTCAAGGTCGCCGAGAGAGCTACGTGGTTCCACGCCAGCCACTGCAAGGTCGTAGTCACAGGAAAGGAGAAACGGTAGAAGGAGACGACAACAAGTGACGTGTCCAAGTCACCAACAGAGATGACAACAAGTGACGTGTCCAAGTCACCAACAGAGATGACAACAAGTGACGTGTCCAAGTCACCAACAGAGATGACAACACGTGACGTGTCCTAGTCACCACCAGCACCACACTTGCACTACATACACCAAAACACACTACACACAAGGTGTCACGAGCGAGTGCCAGCTGAGCGGTTCCATATGCTCTCTGGTTCCTCGTTTGTGTTATCGGTGTGCGGAGTCTGACTGTCCGTGTCATGAAATCGACCGAGAGAATACACTCACACACACCATGGAACATTTCCCCCTCGTGTTAGATTTTTCAGTTTATTATATTTATAATAAATTGTTAGTTGAAAAAAGAGGTTGAATGCTCAATTTGTATTTGTACACATCACATGAACCTTGGTATGTAATATGAAGTCATTATTCAGTCATAATGTATCCCAGTCCCTGCTGTGGTGAAAGTAGAGTGATAAACACCTGTTTTACTCAAAATTCGAATTAAATTGTTTTTATTTTAGACATGAATAACACATTTATATACAGTGTAATTCAAATATTTCACTACTTTTGTGATCCTGACTTTGGTAACCAAATGTAAAACACCAAAACAATTCGATAAGAAATTCACATGAGTACATTTGTGTTTTCACAAGAGTTTTGAAGATTGTCCGAAAATCGGATGTCAAATTGTAAGCTTTTGAGCTACTTATCTCATCAAACCGTGCTCTAAGGTGAGTAATTTCCATATATAGCAAGACCAGAGATTGTCCTGAACATTTTGATATGTAACACATGGGGTGCCATGTTAGAAGAAATACATTTAAAAGGTGATTTAAGAAAACATCTAAAAATTGAGAAAATACCCTTAGACTCCAGAGGGTTTTAACAGCTGACCACTATGACATACTTTGTTTTAGTAGATTTCGCATGAGAGCAAAAATGTATAAATATGAGCATTACAATATATGAATATGAGAACAGAATGTGTGAGTGACAATATATGAATGTGTGCATTGAAATATGATAATATGAGAGCAAAATGTATGAATGTGTGAGTGTAAATCTATACGTGTGTGAGAGTGAACATGTATGTATGTAAAAGGAGAATATATGTGTGTAAGAGTGAAAATGTATGTATGTAAAAGGAGAATATATGTGTGTAAGAGTGAAAATATGCTGCATTTTGAATGTCCGATAGTCCACCATTTCCACCGGAAATATCAAACATTTAATAAAAGTAAAAAACAATGAACAAGACTTAACGTATTCATCATAATTAATTATATTTATTCCGTTTGGATGTAGGATTTTTGACTTTGTTAGCAGTGATCTTCTCTGCAGCAGAGAGCTAAGCACTGTCAGACCGGACCTAACCCTGAAAAGTATTATCATCTGAAATTAATCATTATGGTATTAATATTAAATACATATAAGTATGGTTACAACTTGTATTTAGAAATACAATTGTAATTATTGATGAATAAATGTGTTCATCCATTCAATGTGGCATCTGCTATAATGGGGTTAATGTATGATATTACTTAATAATACAATACATTAGAATATATGATATGATAATTACATTTGAGTTTTATTCATTTCTTATTTCATAGTTTCTCATTATTTTTATTTTTATCGTTCATCTTATTTTTGATTTTATTAATCTGTGCTATCCTGTTTTTCACTCTCACTACTGTGTAAAAACACCCCAACAATATTACAAAAAATATACCGCATAAAGCAAACTAAATACTTTATTTGATCTAAAACATTGATGTTTTTTCATTATAGTAGCCTGTGAAAACCATAACAAATAAGTGGTTAAATGCTACAGTATTCAGCAAACACAACTGCAGAGCTGCAAACATTGCAAACAGACTAAGTTCTACAACACCCAGTTGTCTTTGTGTATTTGTGAATGAAGCGCCATCTCATGGTTAAATCCTGTAATTGAACAAATTGAGAACTTTGGCAACGCCCTCTAGCAATTTGGCAACACCCCCAGCCACTGGGATCCGCTGGGTTTTTGACTGGGACACACCCATGTGAGTCCTATCTGGAGTGCTACATCTGTATCTGCTCCCTGATCTCACGGAAAATTGTAAGTGGCTACTGCCTGAGATCGAATGCTGTGGTTTTATTAAATGTGCCAACTGCTAGGACTGTCTTAGGGAAGACAGCTTTTAGATGCGCAGCTCCTCTGTATTGGAATAGTCTGCAAATTAAATGGAAACTGAACAATCTGGTGCCACTAAATGTTTTTAAAGCTCGGTCGGATGCTAGTCAATCGGAAGCTATTGGTACCTGTTTATGTGGATAATTATGTAAATGATTCTGTATGATGTCCTTTTGTTGTTCTATTTATGTTTTTATGTTTCATGTGGAACTACTTGAGCAGGTCTCCCTTGAAAAAGAGATCAATGACCTCAATGGGATTTATCTGTATCAATAAAGGTTTGAAATTAAATGAAGAGGGACGAGGTGCGTCACGTGTTAATGTATCATTGGTGCTCGAGTTGACTGCCTGAACTAGCTCGCAGGCTTCGCCCCATTTGTTCTGGGAATGTCATTTCCGAGCCTGAGACCTGAAAAACAGGCTCAGGGCTTAACACGTTAACCAGTAAAATATTTCTATATTTTCAATATAGTAAATGAATACCTTTGAACAAAAACACACAACAAATCTCTTTAAATGCAGACAAATAATATATACAATAGTTCAACAACAATGAGTCCCATGTGAGTGAAAAAAGTGTAATCAATATAGTTCATGAAAAATAGTCCAACAAAAATAATATAATCCACAAAACTCCGTTCCAGGTTTTCTTTGTACAGTCCACGGATATCCCAAAACAATAATCCACATAGCGTATTAGTTTCAGTTCAGTTCACCAACAACATAAAACACATCTTCGTTTAATTTCCCCATACTCCCACACAACACTTTAAATAAATACAGATTACCCTGCTTCTTGTAGTCAGGTCTGAGTATTAAGTCCAGGCCGGTATTTTCTAAACTCATTGGACAACTATCAGCAATTGAATGCAGTTAAGATGCAAGTTAAAACTTCAAACTTTCCATGAAAACTAATTTAGAGGATTGTGCTACTCTGGCACACTACCTCAGTGCTGTCGAGTTCATTTAATTTAATCATAAAAGGAGAAAGATAAATAACAGAGAGAACACAAATGTGTAATAAATTAATTGGTTTTCTTTTCAACTCAGGATATTAAAATATGTTTACTCTCAATAATACACTCTAAACAGAAATGTTTTTAAATAGATAATAGGATAAACAGATTCAATAGAACATAAAAAGTAGAAATTATAAAAACGTTCTTACGAAGGTGCTAGAGTTCGCCAAAGTTCCAAGGTTGTGCCCTTGGGCCTAGAGTGACTGAACAGAAGTTAGGAGCATAGTCAGAGGGAGCAACAGAGAGATATAGGGGAGGAAAAAGACACAGAGAGAGGCAGAGGCAAAAACAGACACAAAAAGAGACCGCAGCCAAGGTAATGAGCATTAGAAAAGCAGAGCAAAGATGAAAAGACTATCTCCCATGTTTTATTCATATAGTTTGTTTTTAGCCTGTCGGCTCACATTAACTGATGTGCACACACGTACACATCAGCATTTATAAGAGATTGCACAATATATTTGTTCCTAATACAGCATTTTTGGTTGAATGGCACTTTACAGAACAAATGTTTGGAGTCCTTGTTGGAAACTGCAGTAAACTGACTATTGGGATACTTTCCACTTTTCCACTTTATTACAATAAATCAGAGTTACGTTATCTCATGGAACTAATTTATAAAACATAATAAACAGAACCATAGGGTAAATTGGTTTTGCATGAGAGACACTCATGATTGCCTCTTGCCTATACTGTATGCAAATACGGTTCATCTATATTGGCACTAACATTTACTGTTATCAATTTGCATTGTTTCCTCCTGACTTGGACAAATGTTTTGTGATAAAGCCTTATTGCCTTGTCATTAATTGCCACTTTGTACTCCTCAAATAAGGCAATGTATTGTTCTAAAGTTGAACTCTTACCTAACTCATTTAGGAATACATTACATTTCATTTAGCTGACACTTTTATCCAAAGTGACTTACACTAAGTGCAATAAACCATGAAGATTCAAACTGAGAACAACAAGCCAGCCAAACCCTTCGAAGTGCTGGTGCATTAGTTAAAACTCGTAAGCCTTTTTTTTTCCTTTTGTTTAATTTAATAGCCAAGGTGCAAGCAAAACAGGTGGGGTGTCAGTTTGCAATTTAATAGCCAAGGTGCAAGCAAAACAGGTGGGGTTTCAGTTTGCAATGGAAATTGTGTAGACTTTTTGCTGTCCTGATATTAATGGGGAGCTTGTTCTACCATTTTGGAGCCAGGATAGAAAACAGCAGTGTTTCTGCTGATGGGTATCTGTGTTGAGGGGTACCTCGGTCCCACTTGCAGTAAAGGAGCAGCAAGCCAATTACCTGGTGCAGAGTGAAGTGCACATGCTGGATAGTTTGACCATGTCCTGGATGTAAGAAGCTCCGGATCCCTTCACAGCATCGTAGACCTGTACCAGTGTCTTGAAGCAGATTCTGGAAGCCACTGGCAGCCAGTGAAGGGACGGAAGGAAAGGTGTATTGTGGGAGAACTAAGATTGCTGCATTCTGAATCAGCTGCTAGGTAGACCAACCAGAGAGTTGCAGTAGTCAAGGCATGATATAACAATAGATTGGAGCAGGAACTGCAAATACATAACAATACCACACACAGCAGATTATTTGGGATGTAACCGAGTCGTTCAGATTCATATTCATATGTTCAGGTATCATATATCTTTAGTATACAAAGTGACAGTGAGATGCATCTCACTGGCTGTTGGAGAACTTCTTTACAGAAATGTCTCAAGGTTAAATCATTCATGCAAAGTCTATGCACTGACAGAAGTAAACAAAAAGTACAAGGCTTTGCACAGAAATAAAAGTTAGGTCAATTTTAAGTCCCAAAATGCATTGCTATACGAAACATTGACAAAACATCAACTTAAGTTATATATTTTAAATTGAAGGAGAAACCCCTTCACTTCCTAGTTATTCTGGAAGTCGATTTGAGCTGTCACACATGAGGATAATAACACACACGTACACATACACACACACACACACACACACACACACACACACACACACACACACACACACACACACACACACACACACACACACACACACACACACACACACACACACACACACACACACACACACACTATAGTGCTTTTAAAACTCAACTTGAAGTTGACTTGACTAGGCATGGAGCGAAGGAGAACATCAACACACTGACTTTAACTTCCTGTGCAGCGCTTGCACACTTTGCCTGTACACAAGCACAGAGAGTGCCTGTGGCATCAGTGTACAGGTCTGTCATACACTGTGCCTGTGTGTGCAGTAGTGTGTGCAACAAAAGTTATTCTCCCCATAACATGCAATATAATCATTAGAATGGGTTTCCTTAAATTTGTGTTTTAGCGAGAGGGTTTCATTTAAAGACCCGGTCATGAAGAATGTACGTTATGATCTGCTTTTGCTTGAAATTGTGATGCTTCATATTTGACCCTGCATAACCAAGAAAAACTCAACCTGAGACCAGTATTTCCAGGAGTGATTATCACCATCGTACCATTCATTTCATATACTGCTTATTGTATTCTTATGGGACTGGGTGTAGGATACATTGTGGATAGGTTGTCAGCTTTTTACTAGGAAAACACAAATTTAGACAACAATTCACACTGATACTTACAGCTACAGGTAGGCGGATAGTTAGGCTTCCCTTTCAATGGACGGATAGGATGCTATGCCAGTGGAGAATAACTTGATAAAGTGGAGAAAACATGAAGTGCCCTGTAATGTTCTCATCTATTGGGGAAACTGTATAAAGTGTCCTCAGTTCATCTCAATCCGTTGAGAATACATACAAACAATAACATTTCCTCTTTGGGTTTAATCCAGTGGAGTAAACGTGATAATGCCCCCTAAGGTGCCCTTCCAGGAGACAACATTTAATGAACTGCCCTAAAGAGTTCCCATCCAGTGAAAAACACATAATAAAGTGTCAATAAGACTTCCCTTACAGAGCCAAATATGATAAAATGCCCTATCGCGTTCTCCTGCAGTGGAGAAAACCCAACAATGTGTCCTTTAGGCTTCTCTTTCAGTGCAGTGGAGAAAACACAATAAAGTGCCCGACAGGGTTTCCATCCAGTGGAAACCACTTGAGAGTGTTTCCTCAAAGGCTTCCCGTCATTGGAGAAAATATGATAAATTAACCTCTGGGATGTCATTCATTCCAAGGAAGAAAACATAATAAAGGTACCTCTTTTGGGGTTTCATTCAGTGGAGATAATATGATGAATTGCCCTCTAAGGTGCCCGTCCATTGGAGAATTTGGCTGCCTGCATCATCAAACCTGTCTCTGCCCCTAAATAACTTATCGTCTGGTGTGTTTTTGTGTTTTTTTATATACCTTTGTTCAAGTTTAGAATATAAGCATACTTACAATAGTTGGCCTCAAATATTGTAGCAACAGTTTGTGTTTCCTGTTTCAACGGCAATGCCAGTTTTAGAAACAAATCTAATCAATTTGCATCAAGCCAAATTTGACTTGCATTTAAATTGCTTTGCCACTGTGAGATATGTCTAAAGTGTCACTCACTTGTCTTAATGCTGTTTTGTCGTTTTACTTAGATTGACATGTTGAATTGGAATTTTAAAACAAACCACCACATTGAGAGATAATTGGCCGATTAAAGTCCAAATCGTTTTTAATTTAATTTTCTAGACTTTCATGATTGTGCCTGTCACAAACAAACACCCTCATAG
Source organism: Pseudochaenichthys georgianus (assembly GCF_902827115.2). Lineage (NCBI taxonomy): Eukaryota > Metazoa > Chordata > Actinopteri > Perciformes > Channichthyidae > Pseudochaenichthys > Pseudochaenichthys georgianus. The sequence continues at coordinate 10,235,362 of NC_047505.1, read as the reverse complement.
ACACAGCTAGTTAATCAGAACATTCTTAGGAACTATTTCATGTCCAGTTTCTTAGTAAAAATCTTTTTTTCAGGCGACGAATGCTCCAATTGTTGTTTCACTCACAATCAATATTCTGACAAGCCTTAAGACATGCAGATACAACAAATCTGCAGATATTCATCCTTAAATTAGTCGAAACTGTGCATCTTTTAAAACATCGTGCTTCTTCCTGTGTGACTGCGAGCCAACTCTGCGAAATGTTGGCATCTGCTTCACTTCGTAAACCGAGGCGCAAACCCAATTTGGCAGCTGAGTGTGTGTGAGTCTCTCTGAGTGAAAGCGTTAGGTCCTCTGGTAGACGGTGTTTGAATGACAAGCAAAGGGAGGGTGGATGTCTGCTGATAGACTCTGTTATTACGTCCCTTGCCTTTCACATCGTAAGCCTCTGTGTGTGCCTGCCTCAGGATCGCACCGCGCTCAACGGGTGTGTAGGTGAAGAGGCACAGGTGTTTGTGTTTTTTGTGAGCTTTTCTGTTTATTATTGGGCTTGGCTCTTGGAGTAGAGTGAGAAGATGGGGGGGGAAAGTGTGTACGGGTTGGGAGGGGGTTATCTAGTGGCCTCAGCAGCCTCTCGCTGAGCATCTTTGCTTGATAAACAGAGAGATTGGAAGAAGGCAGCAAATGCCTCTTGGAGAGAAATGCAGTGAAATCAAAGCTCACTGTGCTTTCTCTAGAACAGATTCACATATGCCAGCATAAACACAATCAAGTAAACCTAAAAAACACACTTGCACACAGCCTCATGCACTCTTTCTCTATGAGTGCCACCTGGCTGGCGAAGGTTTAGTATAACCTGGCAGACGGCCTGACTGAATGATCTGTAGGGCAGAGAGACACGCAGACAGAGAGAATAGGAATGATACAGAGGCCAGACGGAGACAAAAAGAGAAATGACGGCTCTTTGTTTTGATATTCTTCAACAGACCCGAGGCGGAGGCAAAACACAGAAAAGAAAGGTCAGGCAAGAGAGAGAAGAGAGTTGAGGGGGGGTGGTTCTGAAGAAGAGAGCTCAGCGGAGAGCAATGTGAGAGCCATAAAGATCAATGACCCAATGTGAGAGAAAGGGTCAAAGATGAAAGAGAGAGATACAGTGACAAACATTGGACGGAAAGAGAGAGCAGAGCGAGTGTGGCAAAGGCTGTCTGCAGGATGGAAGAAACAGTACAATGCTCTCTGGAGATGAGGGGAATACATAGTGAGAGATAAAGTGTGTGTTGTGTAGCAGCTGTTGCTAACAGAATCAAGGACAACACAGGGCAGCGGGGTTGAGTGACTGGGAGAGCGGTCCGATTAAGATACAAGACCTGCAGGGATTTCTTTGCCTTTCTCTCGAAAACTATTGCTACTGTCAGCGTGGCATGTCAGGAAAATATTTTACGGGAAATGTGAACATTGTTTTCACAGGAGGCACTACATAAGCTTGCAAAACAGACTGCTCGTAAGAAAAAGCAGCATTTAATTATTTGGTGGTTTAATCAAACCATTTTTATTAAACAATTAGGAGCAGAACATAGTTGTTAGTTGAAAGCTTTTTAGATAATGGAAATGCCAATTCATAAATGTTTCTAACTATTGCGGAAGCTCGAGATGATATGTTCCAAATGTTTTCCCAGAAAAAATAAATAGCTGATCCCACATGCACTTATCACTTTGTGTAAATAGTACGTATGCATACTGTATGCATGTATGTAACACACATGTAAGTGCACAGGGCATATGGTAATCTGTATTCTAAGTGAAGGCTGTAAGGGCTGTTGTGGGCTTTAAATGTTATGGTAGGCAAGGTCTGCATTTATTTTCTAGTGTATGGGTAAAAGTCAGTGCACAAGTGTTACACTGTACTGCAGTAAGGTGTAGTAAAAGAAACGTGGTGAAAGGCACGGAAACACAGCATCAGTCCATCCCAACATATTGATATACTGCATTTGTAGATAGTGTAAGACTGTTGAAGGAATGTCCACAATCAGACTTTAATCACGAACAAATGTCAATAAAAAAAAAAATCACAAATATTGCTGCTCCTCAATATTATTTTCTCAACATTTTTATAATAGCAACTCGGGTGGCGTAGCTCAGCTCGAAGGGACTTGGCTTGGAAAACGCCGGATCAAGTCAAAAAGGAGACCCCCAACTGCTCCTGGGCGCCAGAACCCTGGCAGCCCCTCTGTGACACCTCCCCCTTAGTGCATGTGTTTACGTTTATGCATGAGTGTATTGTGTTAGTTAGGAGAAAGCAGCCAATTTTAGGGCTGACATGACGCCAACAAAGCTTCAGTTCCACAAGTGGTCGGATCGGCTCCAAAAGCTATCAATCCCTAAGGACCCCCATGTTACAATTAATAACTCTTCAGCAGACATAATCATGTCAAGAGAATGGTACAAAAACAAGTTCATTTAAAAAAAAAAAAACGAATTTCTTAATTCATGAACACTGTATTAGAAGGGAATCTTTATTGTACTAAAATAAAGTAACTATTAATTGTTCACGCAAGTATATCATTTCTAGTCAAAATAAGCATTTCATATAACAACTAGAGAATGCAATTCCTGAATAAATGCTAGTGGGAATGCTTTATGCTGAAAAGCTGACGCTAAACTGCTATGTGTAAGAAGAAAGTGAAGAATTTAGATTACACTGGGGGCTTGAATGTGTGATAAGAGAAGAAAGTAAAGTAAAAAGGCTTGGAAAAGCAGCAGAATATTTGAACTGCAAACTTTTGAACTAATTTGATGGCGAATGATCTCTCGCCATGGCAACGGTATTTGATGACACCCCATAATTTGCTTAGATATGTTTATGGCTGCATCGTTACCAAACCTGTGAAGTTTTGGGCTGTTTGGAGCATTTTCACTGAAGTTATGAGAAAAACGTTTTTCATGGCGAGCATTGTGTTACCATGGCAACGGCATTTGAAGAAATCTCAAAACTGTATCAGCATTCCCACTAAATAAGAACAAGAAAATAAAAGTTTAAATGCATGAAAAAGCAGCAGAATATTTCAACTGAAAACTTTAGAACTAAAAGCATATGTCACCAATAATGTCTAGTATGAATACAAGTCAGTATGAAGTCTCCATCAGACAGTCTGTTAAATCAGGGGTTCCCAAACTTTTCAGCCTGCGACCCCCAAAGTAACAGTGCCAGAGACTGGCGACCCCCTGTCAACGGGGGGGGGGGGGAATTAAAGTGAATTAAGTTTCCCGCAATCTCCGCAATGGAGCGAGTTTAAGTTTCACTTTCAATTGCATGACATAGCCCAGCGCAACACCTTCGTCAAACATGTTGCCACATGTTTGTACCATTTTCAGGCGATTTATTATCTGTTCTAGAAAAACTATGTGTTTTTTTGGATTTCAAGAAGCATATGAAACAAATAATGGATGTATTTTATGAACATGTATCCATCATGAAAGTAGATTTAGATGTTTTAGGTGTGAGATAGAGATTACTATCTAATATATGCATCCGATGAAGCATTGCATGAAGTCTGTTGATGATCAGAGGCTGTTGTTGGGGCTGCATAAACGTTTTTTTATTTTTGTTTTGTTGGCACGATCTGTGAGTCTGTTAGACATAAACTCCGTAATAATTTCACATTTCATATGAGGTGTAAAACCTGAGAGCATTTTAAAACGTATTTGAACTAAATGCTTATATAATCTGTAGTTGTATTTGTATTGTTGATTTAATGTGTGAACGAGGCAATATAGAGAACGTTAAGCTGTCATTATTAGGCTGTAATTTGTACTGTTGGAATGGGAAGCAGGCCTATTGTTTCTGGATATGTGTGGAGTCAGGTGGTCCGTGAGTGTTTTTTTATTGGTTAAGTTTTCCTTGGTATGAAAAAGTTTGAGATTGTCAAAGGGGAGCCTCGTTGCGGGGAAATTATACAGATGTCTAGTCCGCCCCTGAAAAATGTCTATGCACACGTTATTAATAATAATAATAATAAAAAATTGACATTATTTTTAAAAATTTCAATTTGTAATCATCTCGCGACCCCCACTTTGGGTACCCCTGTGTTAAACTCCAGTGACCACGTCATTAGTCTGCTGCTCTAATTATGTCAATTGGAGTTATGACATCATCGTGTTCCATGACACAGGTGTTTATATTTGAGCTAACGAAGTGTCCAGAGATCAAAGGTTTCCATGGTGATCAGTGAGAGGAGAACATTTTCATTGTTCTGAATTAGAGATAATCCTCTTACAGGTGAACGTTTTGTTGAAGAACCGTAACATATATCGGTGACATTTCAAAGCGTGAAGCATGTCAAGGAACTTGAGCATCTGAAGTAGGGCTGCACGATATATCGTGTCATGACGATATGCGCATATCGCGATTATCGTCATTCACATCGCAGGAAGTGCAATTTTTGTATTTCTTTTTTATTTCTTTTTCTTCTTTTTTATTAGGACGTGCGATATTAAGTAGGCAAATGAACTCAAACACGTCATGTTACAATTATTTTGCTGCTTGCTACAAAAGGAAAACTCTCATGTCGGGGTTACTTGAGTGAGTGATATGCAGGCTCTGCATGCACAGCAAACCACCAATCACAATCAAATCTCCAAAGCAAACAGACCCGGTGATTAACCTGTTAAGCCCTGAGCCTGTTTTTTGGTTCTCAGGCTCGAAAATGACATTCCCAGAACAAATGACCATATATTCCCTTCTAAAAGGGTTAAATTAATAATCGAAGAGGAATTTTCCCATACACACACATGGTTAAAAAAAGAAGGTGGGGACTCTGCGCATGCAGATTTGCATCAGAGTGAACCTATCTCTCGCTCTGACATCTGGAAACGGAAAAGCAGGTTTATTGCTTATGGATTATCAGAAATCATTTCAAAGGGACACATACACATTGGATTAACCTATGGATTAACTTCAGCAGCGGTGTAATCGTTTTAATGCCATTGAAGACCACTTTTGACCAGACAACGACCAAGGTGAGCAATGTTGCCGTTTTTAGCTACCTAGCGCCACATGTTTTGATGTCTGTTCTTGTTAATAGTTTTGCGAGTTCTTATCTTGGAGTGATGATGTATGTACCGATTGATTCTGTGTCATCTCACGATGCTAATCGATGGGTTGGACGTGCAGCTACGATAAGTAATAAGAGTGTTATGAGTGAGTTTCTGTGAAACACGGCGTTAGCATTTTTCGCTCGTGGCTAATTCATAGGCTCAGCGTTAGCTTTGTGGGTTTAAAAAAAAAAAAAAAGATCAGTTAGCTGAGTTTCTTCCCGTTACATGGATATAAAACATTCATAGTTCATTGAATATTAAAATGCCCTCAGACGCTGTTTCCTGCAGATGACGCATTTTTCCCCCCGGTATCGGGGGTGCTGTGTAGAAGAGGTTAAAGGTAAAAACATTGAATTAAGTAGTTTCATGTGTTTCTCCAGGGCAGTTCGGCGCTGCTAACCGAGCTAGCTCAGCTTGTTGCTTTGATAAGTTAAGATCCAGACGTCCGTGACTAAAATCCTTCATCCGGTTAAATATAGTTTAAAAAATACCAATTGTATAGCATTAAAGTTCAAGAAAGGACGGTTTGCGGACAAAAAAAACTGCCTTTTCTTCAATTCCTGTATTTTTTCATATAGCAATATATATCGCAGGGGAAGAAAATATCGCAATGTCAGTTTTTTCCAATATCGTGCAGCCCTAATCTGAAGTGTACTTTTTGTGTACTTTCGGGTTAATAATGTGGCCTTTTTGGCAGATTAACTAAAGGTGTGCGGCTGCTGTGGTGGGGAAAGGTGAGGCTGAATTTACAATGGGGTTTAATGGTGACATGTTGAACGTTTTTGTCACTTCACGCACTCAAGAGGCATTTTTTGTTCTTATTTAGCTTAATTTGTTTTAACTTTCAAGCTACGAGATGTTTTCCTATGTTTGTCATGAAAAATTATGTTTTAGGAATGTAGGGTTTGGGAATTATGAAATATGAAGGCAAAATGAAATCTGTCCTCCACTCTAGCTGTGACATCACGCACTCTAACATCTGAAGAAGGCCTCTTTACGAAGGTCTGAACAATGTTGAATATCTCTAAAAGTAAGAATCAGATTTAAAAGTTGTGTTACATGAATAATGTCATAAAGATGTGTAACATTTTAAAGTTGGAATGAGGTTTCCGAGTGAAAGTATGAAGGAGCAGTTAGCAGTTGAAGAAGGAGCAGTTGAAGTTGCATGAAGATTGTTGAAGTCTGAAGAGTTTCTCCATTGACTTCCATGTTAAAAATGTGTGAATTATGGGATGTATCTCTGGAATTATGAAAGTTATGAATGATAAAAGTAATAGCCATCGATTCCCGACCGAGCTGAACGTTTTGATGTTTGAACGGAGCCGGCGGAATAATAAAGAATTCCGTGCGTAGCATAACAGATAGTTGGAATGCTGTGTCAGCATTCCCACTAAATAAACCAAAAAACAAGATGGTGACGGTTATTTTCCTACCGTGACATGAGCTTCAGCGCTTTTTACACACTTCTTGAACCCGTTTCTTGGACCACACCCATCTTTGAACTTATCCTTCCTTTTGATACGTCACATTTGGGTGAGTGCATCTTGCACAATTTTTCTGTCATGGACTAATGTCAAATAAAGCCATAGACAGGCGGAAAGAAAGACATCGAGGCACCTGGCAAAGTAAGACAGCTTCTGTGGTGGTTATTCTACAGTAGGTATGACACACACACACACACACACACACACACACACACACACACACACACACACACACACACACACACACACACACACACACACACACACACACACACTTCTTTTTCATTCAGAAAATAAATGGATATATTGTTTTCCAACTCATTGTTTTCTATTACAGCCTGCAACTTTACTGGAATGATTCAGTTGTTTTCCCCTTCAATTATTTGATCAAATACAAACAAAAATTGATTTTCTTCTTTTTGGTCTTTGTGAATTGATTCAAAACAATGTAGGATAAGATAAGTGAAGCCTTTATTTCCCCCACTGCTCCTGGGACACCCAGTAAATGATTCATGCGTAGGCTATACTGGGTGTGATGTAGAAAGATAAAAGCTGATGTGCACATTTTACATGTTGACAGTTAATCATTAGTTCAGTAACTGTGTTGTTGACTATCCTGTTTAATCTTCCTTCTTGAAACAACATGATGTGATTGAAGATCAGAGTTTGTTGACTTTCTTCTGTTCCATTTTTTACAAATTAGTGAATAACTAGCCCCGTTTGCTGTCCCCGGTTGTCAATACGTGGTTCTTAATGCAACTGTATCTCAAAAAAACTCAACGATTACTGTTATGGAAATCTAGGGCCCAATCACGGCTGGAGAGTACAAGTCAAATGATCAAAACAAATAAATGGTGAATCAAGCAAAGCTGTCTTTTGGTTATTTATTTGAAGCTTCAAATACACGACATAATAATATATTGTCACCGGTCGGACAGAGTATGGAAAGTCTGCCCGAGAGTGCGCAGAACAATGGGAAAGCAAAGGTTATATAAGGAAATGAGTGGGAAAGAGAGAAATCTGGATTCACACAGTCGGATTGTTTATGAGACACCCAGTGGCCTTGAGTAGATAGCATAACGGTTCTCAGAGCAGGGAAGTTCGTGTGTGTCTGTGTGAGTCTCTTAGTAGCCAAAGCATCTCTTTGGCCTTGAAGGAGAGGAAGAAGAGATATATAATAATGGTAAGAATATATCAGGAAATAAGAAGCATTTGGTTTAAACATATGAAAGATATAATAAGGATAATAATAAGGATGATAATAATACAAATTTCCACTACATTCTCCCCTTTTGATCATACTTGATCAATAGAAAAAACAAATGATAGGATAGACTGATATAACACATCAATGAATACACTCCATCGCTGGTTTAAGTAAACACATCACAAATATATCATAGAAAACTGGCTGTTTTTGTGGAGGACAGACTCCAATATAATGTAAGCATAAGAGAGGAGATACACACATGATTATATTGATAAATCGGAATCAGACTCTTCTGATTCTAGCTGATCTATCTCACTGTGGCGCAAAGGATTGTCTTGTAATGGAATAGTAGTATACTGAACGAAAGCTGAGGACACCATGCTAGAAACGCATTTCTTCAGTATTGGGATAATCAAACAGGTTGTTAAGATGCAGCACGGTGTCAGTGATGTTCTTGGTGGCGTCGGGAATGTAAGTGCAACAGGAGTCACCGATCACATGACACAGGCCACCCTTTGAGGCGAACAAAAGGTCAAGAGCGAATTGGTGCTGCATGAGCATGTTCCTAGAGGCTATTATGAATGGGGTCAAAGCCTGGAAGCCTTGTGTCCTCTCCTAAGTGAGGTTCTCTAGCCGGACGTGTAAGGTATCTATTTTATGGGCATTGTTTACTGTACCCCACCATGGGAACAGGCCACCCATGAACTTAGCTCCAGCGGACGTCAGATCTCTTTTTACCTTGTGGTGGTCGGGGTGTTGGAACTCTGGGTAATGATGTGTCGTGTGCATTAAGGACGTGAGTACAGTGACTGCTGGATTCAAATCCACTAGAGTGCATGTCCCTATCCAAAGGGGAGCCAGAACTTGATAGAGCTTGTTGCCGCACAACCAAACGTAATCTTCTGGCGCGCTAAACCCAGCATCACTGGGCCACGCCAGTTGGAGGGAAATATGTTTAACATCAGGGAATGCTCCGTTAGAAAGGATTCTTTCAGGGGCACCCGATATGTGACAATACGAGATTTTGTAAGCACCGTCACCGCATGTGTTCCGTAGGATGCGAGTACAACCAGTAGTAGTGCCTAGGAAAAAATAATGTGGTGTAAGAGACGTTTTGTGGTAAACTCTCTGGATGCAGAGGTTGTATTTCATCCCTCTCAAATGACTGGGTGCACATGGCTGACGGGTTGGTACTTTGCGTATGTGGTGTCAAGCGTGGATGCACGCAAAGAGGAGTTAGACCGATTGCTGCATGGTGGGGGAAGCTGCCTAGCATAACGCCACTCGGTTACGCTGTCTTCACCCTTGATGGGCTTTGTCAGAGCCATAAACGCACAGAGGTGTTCAACCTGGGTCAGAGAGCGCGGACGAACTGGCACGGACATTGATGAGTCGTGGGGGAAAAGAGTGCATGCATAACATGACCCATGTTGTCCTGCGGCCTGCAAGAATGATCTCAGAGTGTGCCACCAGACGTTACCGGTGATCCCATTACTGGTCTGACCCACATCAATGTTGCTATGGTCGCCTATGTATAGATTAAAGGTAGATGTACCTATGGATGTCAACAGTGGCGTCAAAGGTTGCTTACGTTTTTCCCGGTCTGAGTTTTGGGCGCGATGTCTATGTAAAATGTGCCACACGGGTCGGCGCCGGTTACATACATACAGACAACAAAATAAAATAAATGTGGTTCGCCCTGCTTTCCCCATGTACCTCTTAGATACCTCGATTTTGGCTGACATGCTGTATGCTGAAATGGATACATAAAATATAGGACTAGTCCTAACACAACTATCATGGCAAGTATGCAGAGGAACCATTCTATGATTGTCCAGGCTCTCCAGTAGCATTCACATTGCTCACGGTTGCGTTGTCGTCTCTCCAGACGAGCCCTCATCACGAGGGGGAAATGTTCCATGGAGTGTGTGAGTGTATTCTCTCGGTCGATTTCGTGACACGGACCGTCAGACTTCGCACACTGATAACACAAACGAGGAACCAGAGAGCATATGGAACCGCTCAGCTGGCACTCGCTCGTGACACCTTGTGTGTAGTGTGTTTTGGTGTATGTAGTGCAAGTGTGGTGCTGGTGGTGACTAGGACACGTCACTTGCTGTCATCTCTGTTGGTGACTTGGACATGTCACTTGTTGTCATCTGTTGGTGACTTGGACATGTCACTTGTTGTCATCTGTTGGTGACTTGGACACGTCACTTGTTGTCATCTGTTGGTGACTTGGACATGTCACTTGTTGTCATCTGTTGGTGACTTGGACATGTCACTTGTTGTCATCTGTTGGTGACTTGGACATGTCACTTTTTGTCATCTGTTTCTATCGTTTCTCCTTTCCTGTGACCACGACCTTGCAGTGGCTGGCGTGGACCCATGTAGCTCTCTCGGCGACCTTGACCGCTGTCTGGGTGACGAGAAGCACCTAGTAGGGACCTTGCCAACGATTGGATTTCCAGCTCTTTCTCCGGAAATCCTTGACCAGCACGAAGTCGCCCGGTTGAAGGCGGTGAAGCGGACCAGTGGCAGTCGCTAAAGTGGATGATAGGTTAACACAATATGACAACATAGCATCCTCACACAAAGTTGTGGAGGGAAGAGGACATCCTGGAGCCTTGAGTCCAATCTGTGGAGGAGCCCCAAAAAGGATTTCAAATGGGCTGAGTTGACTCCGTGTTCTTTTCCGCATCCTCATGTACATCAGCACAATGGGCAGAGCTTGTGTCCATGACAGACCTGTGTCTGCACAGCATTTTGTTAGTTTGTAATTTTGCATAATGCAGATTAGCATGCTTCACAGTGCTTTTGAGCTGTTACTGTGAACCCCCTTGTGAACCACTCCTGATTTATAGACTCTAACATCCCCCCTTTTTACACATGATCCCACCCATGTGTCAACTTAGCGAAATGAGGGAAAAAATGTCTGGGAAGACATGGATTAGAATTTGGGCCAACCCAGATGCTGGACTTTAGGTCAAAAACAGCCCCAGCAGCCTTCCATTGAGCCTTCTCAACTGGCGTTGTCACAATCGAGCTGAGGACCAAAGTGCAGAACACGGGAAACCAGGGATAGTCGGTAATCAGCTTTATTGATGGCAATAGGCTGGTAGGAGACAAAACGGCAGATAGTAGGCAAAGGGCTGGTCGGGGACAGGCGAGGGTTCCAGGAGAAAGCAGGACGGGAGTCGCAGGTACAGCACGGGTCAGGGAGCAGGCGAGGCAGGCTGGTCAGGGACAGGCAGGGTCGAAACCGGGAGAGCAATCTGAAGGGTAATGCGGGAAAGACTGGCATGCTGCAAAGTACGATCTGGCACTGAGGTGAAAGTGAAGTGGGCCTAAATACTAATGGAGCTGATGGGTGCAACAGAGTGAGAGAGAGACAGGGTGTGACTACCAGGTGACTAAGGAAAGTTAATGCAGAAAATAGGTGAGTGAGAAAGCAAACTGTGACAGAACCCCCCCCTTAATGGACGGCTCCTGACGTCTAAGAAAATTTCTAGGAGAAAAAGAGAAAAAAAAATCATGATCGGAAGCCATGCAGCGGAGAGTGGTCTCCATCTCCTGATTCTTCCGTTCGGTCTGGCCATTGGCCTGTGGGTGGAACCCGGAGGTGAGACTGACCGTCGCCCCGATCAGTTCACAAAACTCCCTCCAAAACACAGAGGTGAACTGGGGCCCCCGGTCAGAAACCACATCAGTCGCCAGTCCGTGAATGCGAAAAACGTGGATAAGAATCAGTTCTGCTGTCTCCTTAGCTGACGGGATCTTAGGCAGGGGTACGAAATGAGCCATCTTACTAAACCGATCTACCACCGTCAAGATGGCAGTATGTCCGTGGGACGGTGGTAGACCAGTCACAAAGTCCAATGAAATATGTGACCAAGGGCGACGTGGAACCGGTAATGGATGAAGGAGTCCCGCTGGCGCTTGATGAGATGGTTTGTGCCGATTGCACACAGGACAGGCGTTCACAAACTCCCGAGTGTCAGCCTCCAGCGTGGCCCACCAGAACCGTTCTAGAACCCTCCCCTTGGTACGTTGAATTCCAGGGTGGCAGGAAAGTCTGGATCTGTGAGCCCACTGAAGCACCTCAGCCCTCAAAACCTGAGGCACAAACAAACGGTTGAGAGGACAAGAACTCGGACCGGGTTGGTCCACCAAAGCGGTCTTAACCCTCTCCTCAATCTCCCAAGTGAGGACGCCGATCACCCGAGGAGCAGGGAGAATAGTGTCCGGAATACCCCAGTTGTCTCCCCCCCTCTCGAACTGCCGGGACAAAGCGTCGGCCTTAACGTTGCGGGAGCCCGGGCGGTAGGAGAGGAAAAAATTAAACCGGGTAAAAAATAACGACCACCTGGCTTGTCGGGGATTCAGTCTTTGGGCCGACCTGATGTATTCCAGGTTCTTATGGTCGGTCCAAACCTGAAATGGTTGTTCTGTCCCCTCAAGCCAGTGTCGCCACTCCTCCAACGCCAACTTGACTGCTAGAAGCTCCCGATTCCCCACGTCATAGTTCCTCTCCGCCGGACTCAATCTCCTCGAAAAGAAAGCACAGGGATGGAGCCTCTGGTTCTCCCCAGAACGTTGCGACAGGATGGCCCCCACCCCAACGTCAGAAGCATCCACCTCCACCACCAACTGACCAGCAGGATCTGGTACCTGCAGGATAGGAGCCGATGTAAACCGGCCCTTGAGGTCCTGAAAAGCCTCCTCGGCTGCAGGGGACCATCGGAACGTCACCTTGGACGAGGTCAGGGCGGTGAGCGGGGCGGCCACGGTGCTGTAGCCACGGATGAACCGTCTGTAAAAGTTGGCGAATCCCAGGAAACGCTGCAGCTCCTTCCGGGAATCAGGGACCCGCCACGAAGTAACCGCAGAAACCTTAGAAGGATCCATCTCCACACTTCCTTGACCCACGATGTAGCCGAGAAAGGCGACCGAGGAAGTGTGAAACTCGCACTTCTCCGTCTTGACGAACAGCGAGTTCTCCAGAAGTCTCTGGAGGACCGTCTGGACATGATGGACGTGTTCCTTGAGGTTCCTTGAAAAGATCAAAATGTCATCCAGATAAACAAAAACATAACGATCCAACATGTCCCGGAGTACGTCGTTCACCAATGCTTGGAAAACTGCAGGGGCATTGGTAAGTCCAAATGGCATCACCAGGTACTCGTAATGTCCTGAAGAGGTGTTGAAGGCGGTCTTCCATTCGTCCCCCTCACGGATTCGTACCAGGTGATACGCGTTTCGTAGATCCAGCTTAGTGAAGATTGTAGCCCCCTGTAGTAACTCGAATGCTGACGAGATGAGTGGCAAGGGATAACGATTCTTCACCGTGACGTCGTTCAGGCCCTGATAGTCAATGCAGGGTCTCAGGGTCTTGTCCTTCTTCGCCACAAAAAAAAAACCTGCTCCTGCGGGTGATGTGGAAGGACGAATAATTCCTGCAGCCAGAGAGTCATTGATGTAAGTCTCCATGGACTTCCTCTCTGGTGCCGAAAGCGAGTACAACCGGGCCTTGGGTGGAACTGCTCCTGGATGTAGCTCAATGGCGCAGTCATAGGGCCGATGAGGTGGGAGAGATGTCGCCTTAGCCTTGCTAAAAACCTCCTTAAAGAACACCAGTAACATCCGGAACCAGGTTCATATCCACAGATAGTTGAGGTGCGGAAGCCTGCTTGAGGCAAACCTGATGACAGGAGGAACTCCAACCTAAGATAGACCCAGTTGCCCAGTCAATGTTTGGGTTGTGGCGGCGGAGCCACGGATAGCCCAAAATCAGAGGGATTTGGGGGGACCGTAGCACATGAAACTGGATTGTCTCATGGTGGTTCCCCGACATGAGCATATGTACCGGCGTCGTCTGGTGTGTCACTGTTCCCAGTAGGTGACCATCCAAAGCATTAGCCGGTACCGGCTGGAGCAACCGAACCTGTTGGATGCCCAGCTGTAGTGCGAGCTCCTCGTCAATGATGCTGACATCTGATCCGGAGTCGATAAAAACAGCCAGAGCCTGAGATTTGCCTGTCAGGAGGAGTTGAGCATGGCACAAGGGTCTTAGATTGGGGATCAGCTCAGAGGTTTGGCCCACCAGTATACTCCCCATTACTGATGAGCTCTGCCTTTTACCGGACAACGGGAAACCATATGTCCAGCCTGACCACAGTAAAGGCAAAGATTACCTCTTCGACGTAACTCCCTCTCCCCAGAGGTAAGACTGGTACGACCCACTTGCATGGGCTCGGCCTCCCCGTACCGTGAGTCAGAGTAGGAATGGGAATTCTCCGCCGAAACCGGAAGTCGAAATCTCCCAGAAACCGGAAGTTGTTGTCGCGAGCAGCGGCCCGCCGCTCGCGTCTGTTGCTCTCCTCTCCGGGTCTGGATTCGTCTGTCAATCCGAGAGGTGAGCTCAATCAACCCATCCAAGGAAGCAGGGAGATCATAGGAAACCAGCTCATCTCTCATATAATCCGCTAATCCTCTCAGAAATGCGTCACACTGCGCCGGCTCGTTCCAGCTGCTGTGGCGGCTGCTGGTGCGGAAGTCAAGAGCGTAATCCACCACCGTGCCGGAACCCTGGCTCAAACTCAGCAGACCCCCGGCAGCGTCGGGACCCAGACGAACGGAACCGAACACCTTCCGCATCTCCGCGGAAAATGCAGCAAAAGAGGCGCAGGCTGACGTCTGCTGCTCCCACTCTGCAGTTCCCCATAACCGGGCTCTTCCCGTCAGATGATTAACGGTGAAAGCTACACGAGCCGCCTCGGAGGCGAAGGTGTGGGGCTGCAGTGAAAACAATATGGAACAGTTTGTGAGAAAAGGACTGCATCCCTCCGGCTCACCAGCGTAGCGTTCCGGCGTTCCCACACGAGGCTCCGGAGCGTATCCCGTCGGGCCCGGGGCTGGAGCGGGCATCGGAGCTGCGGGTGGAGGGGCGGTAGCAACTATGGTAGCAGTTAGCTGTTGTACCGTGGCGCCCATCTGTTGCATCTGGGAGGTAAGGTAATCCAGCATTTGTCCCTGGGTTGAGGTTGTCTGGTGGGTCTCGGTAGCTAAGGTAGCTATCGTGACCTCCTGTCTTTGGATGGCATCCTCAACCCTTTCAAAGCGGTCTCTAGGAGACCCGGTGTTTGCTTGGTCCATTTCTGGCCAGATCTGGCGGTGAAGCGGACCAGTGGCAGTCGCTAAAGTGGATGATAGGTTAACACAATATGACAACATAGCATCCTCACACAAAGTTGTGGAGGGAAGAGGACATCCTGGAGCCTTGAGTCCAATCTGTGGAGGAGCCCCAAAAAGGATTTCAAATGGGCTGAGTTGACTCCGTGTTCTTTTCCGCATCCTCATGTACATCAGCACAATGGGCAGAGCTTGTGTCCATGACAGACCTGTGTCTGCACAGCATTTTGTTAGTTTGTAATTTTGCATAATGCAGATTAACATGCTTCACAGTGCTTTTGAGCTGTTACTGTGAACCCCCTTGTGAACCACTCCTGATTTATAGACTCTAACATCCCCCCTTTTTACACATGATCCCACCCATGTGTCAACTTAGCGAAATGAGGGAAAACATTTCTGGGAAGACATGGATTAGAATTTGGGCCAACCCAGATGCTGGATTTTAGGTCAAAAACAGCCCCAGCAGCCTTCCATTGAGCCTTCTCAACTGGCGTTGTCACAATCGAGCTGAGGACCAAAGTGCAGAACACGGGAAACCAGGGATAGTCGGTAATCAGCTTTATTGATGGCAATAGGCTGGTAGGAGACAAAACGGCAGATAGTAGGCAAAGGGCTGGTCGGGGACAGGCGAGGGTTCCAGGAGAAAGCAGGACGGGAGTCGCAGGTACAGCACGGGTCAGGGAGCAGGCGAGGCAGGCTGGTCAGGGACAGGCAGGGTCGAAACCGGGAGAGCAATCTGAAGGGTAATGCGGGAAAGATTGGCATGCTGCAAAGTACGATCTGGCACTGAGGTGAAAGTGAAGTGGGCCTAAATACTAATGGAGCTGATGGGTGCAACAGAGTGAGAGAGAGACAGGGTGTGACTACCAGGTGACTAAGGAAAGTTAATGCAGAAAATAGGTGAGTGAGAAAGCAAACTGTGACAGGCGTAGCTAGCTGCTGCATGGAAGTCAGTGATGACATTTTGTCAGTAAAGGAGGAGACAGGGATTTTAACAAATGAGTGTGCGTGAGGTGCGAGAGGAATCAGGGCAGCTGCCTTTGCGGCTGAGTCAGCAGACGCATTTCCTAGGGAAACTGGGTCTGTACTGCTTGCGTGTGCGGCACATTTACAGACTGCAACCTCAGATGGGAGCAGAATGGCGTCTAGTAAGCCTGCAACCAGTACATGGTTAAGTACTGGTTTGCCATCAGATTTAAGAAATTGTCTACACTTCCAAATAGCCCCAAAATCGTGTACTACCCCGAAAGCATATCGTGAGTCAGTGTAAATAGTCACGGTTTTGCCTTCTGCAAACGTGCAGGCTTCAGTTAGTGCGATGAGCTCTGCTGCCTGTGCTGAGAGGTGACATGGAAGCGGTCCAGAACGGAGAACAGCAGAATCTGAAACAACAGAAAAACCCAAAACAAAAAAAACACAACAAAAAAAACAAACAAATAAATTAGTGCCCCCTTGGTCGCGAGAGGCAGACCCATCAACATACAAAATGAGGTCAGCGTTGTTCAGAGGAACGTCTTTTAAGTCCAAACAATACAAACCTGTCTGTCTTTAAGTCCGGTCTAGGTGTGCACACAATGGAAATTACGTCAACCGTCTTCAGGCAATATTCAAACTAAATGAAGTCTCTCCTTTTGAAACATCATGTGTTGAAATAAACACCTGCAGTTCAAAAAAAAAAAGAGTGTACGTAGACTGGGCCTCCCATATAACCTGGCTGAGCCGATATAAAAACCAATCAGCAAATAACTTTTCAATACATTATTGATTACTATTTTTGAGGTCCTTTTAGGTTGGAAGTGAACATAAGTCATAGGTACATGGTGTACTTTTCCTTCACTACATGTATGTAATACCTTTAGTTACTTCACAGATGTGGATGAATGATGTGAAATATAATCAAGTGTTAAATCAGACTTTAGTTCCACCTGGAGTGAATCCACAAGCTACCCTGCAGAATACAAAGCCATTCAAACTAGCTGCACCTTCACCAGCCTTGAGAACACTTTCATGATCAATCATTATAAAACATATCATATATATTATTCTGAAATGGACCAATCTGCACAACGACTACTTTTACTGTCTTTACTTTCACTATATTCTGCTAATACTTTTCTACTTTTACTTGAGGAACATTTTGAATGCAGGACTGTTACTGTAACACTCTGGTACTTCTACTTTTACTCAAGTACAATATCTGAGTACTTATTCCACTTCTGGTAGTATATTAGTCTGAATTGTAGCTACAAAATCACACAGAGCTGCATAAAAATAGAATAATATGTACACGTGTGTACAATGATTTGTAGGTAATTTTGACACCTCACTTATACATCTTCAAAGTATTGGCTTTCAGAATATTAAACTTGTTTCGGCAAATTCAGATGATAAATACAACTTTGAAGCTTGTAACGGCATAATTACAAGCAGAGAACGGACTAATGTAACGTCACAGCAAGCATAACAACAGCCGTGTGTTATGAACACATACGCAAGAATGACATCATCTGTTGCTTAGTGACTTTTTTAACATTTAGTCTTAACACAAACGTGTGAATGTGTAAGGTTTACCATTATATTCA
Source organism: Pseudochaenichthys georgianus (assembly GCF_902827115.2). NCBI lineage: Eukaryota > Metazoa > Chordata > Actinopteri > Perciformes > Channichthyidae > Pseudochaenichthys > Pseudochaenichthys georgianus. The sequence continues at coordinate 10,217,822 of NC_047505.1, read as the reverse complement.
AATGTGAACAAAAATTGACTGTCTTTGTGTACCGGAACACTGGAAAAAATGCATTTGAGACATCTATGGCAGTAAATATGTTGCAGAGGCTGGAACTTGGGAAATAATCAGATAAGAATTCCGGACGAGCGTGCATGCACAGCTGCATTTACATCGTAAATCCTGGACAAATCTCCACTCGTCAGGAGGTTTGTCTCTGATCTTTTTGACAGGAAACACTGGAATCGTTACACGGAATAATGACCCCTTGTTTAAGCAGAGAGGTAAACACTGGCCATCAACAGTTTCACGTTTCAATGGGTACGGTACGTGGACATTAACCCTACGTCATATCTGTGAGCTGCCCAGAGTGAGTATGGCACATCTGAAAGCGCGGCAGGAAGCTCAGAGATATGAGAATTACCTTATCCTCAACCAACAGCAATGTGCGCAGAACGGCTACGTTCGTGCACATTTTCCTTTGATACACGTCACGTGACATAGAGTACATGACATATTCTGTGTGTGTAGGTGCCCAATCAGTGACTGACTCCCAATCTTTAACGATTGGACCCAAATCCCTCCATCTATCAGTGGGGCCCCCTGGCTAGTGAAATGTGTGGACCGCCCCTGGGATTTGACACAGCTGGTTGTGTCTTGTGTGTGTGTGAGTCTAACAGAGACACGTCACCCAGCGAATTCCAATACATTTTTAAATATGAGCTCATCATTCACACATTCTAACAGTAAAACTCTCATCATAGCATTTACACGGATCTTTCAACCACGTTAGCAGTACAATGCAAAATGAGAAGCCTCCACACAGCAGGTGGAAAAACACGTTGACCAGTCAAACGCAACAACTCCTGAAAATCAGGATATGTCAGCAGCCCATTGATACACATTCACCAGTTCTTTATCATCAAATGACACTTTTTTGAACCATCGTAGGAGATGGCTGTCGGACTTTAAGACCCTCATTTGTGGAAAAATGAGGTCCAAGCCGAACCTGGAGAATCAGATCTCTGCCCAGTAAATGTGTTGGGCAGACAGATGATAAAATAACTGTTTTTGACTGATGTGGGAAATGGATTACTGTCAACACCGTTATCTCCACTCTGAAGTGGTACAGAAACTTCTCCTTTTCATAAACCCAGCACATGAATAAATCTATCACTAAATTTGCATTCAGGCAAATCTACCCTTTTTTACCACAGAATGTGTAGCCCCAGAATCAACCAAAAATGTGTGGGACATTTCTTAACGCAAACATTCACTGTCATATTTCAAATATGTACCCTTTTTAACCACAGACATGTCCTCTAATTCTTCTAATTTCTCAATAGCATGTATGATGCGTGTGTGTGTGTCACTTCCCTGGTTAGATGCTGCTTGGCATGGGGTCCGTCTCCCCCGACCGAATTCCTTCCTCCTCCACTCCCTCCCTCGACTGTTAGTTTGAAGAATTGTCTTTGTTGTGGTCCGATTTATCCGATCAAAAGTTCTTTTTCTTCTTCTCGTGTGGGCATTCAGCGAACCGATGACCCGTCTGTCCGCAGTTAAAACAGCGATTGTAGTTATTGCTCCGGCCTCGGAAACCCCCTTGTCTGCCCTGGTCATCACTTTGGGTCCAGGCGGTTGTGCCAGCCTGGACCATGGTCAGCTGGCCGGGGAAAGCGGGGCATGTAGTTATTCCTTTTTGGAGGTGTTCTTTTCTGTAGAGTTCAGCTTTCTTCGCGTCTCTTTTCTTTTTCTCTCTCTTGTCATGGATCTTTTTCAGTCCTGCTTCTTCTTCTTCATTTTCTTTTCTCTGTCTCTCTTCGTCTCTGCCCCCTCTCTGTGTGTCTTGCTGCTGTGCAGCTGCTCCAGCGGCGGCTGGTATGTTGACCTCATGGTCCAGCAGCAGCAGCAGCCCCTCCAGGAGCCTCCACTGCAGGTAGCAGACGGGGGGAGGTGGAGGAGGGGATGGAAATCCCGAGTCGAGGAGAGGGTCCCGCACGCCTGTGAACAGAGGATAGAGGGAAGCTTGTGGTAGTTTATGTTGAGGAGGAAACACAAAACACTTTTTCTCTTCCTTTGCACTTTTATCCTCAGCCTGTATCTTTTTTATTGCCGCGGCCAATTGCCTTCTTTCACGGCACTCTGCTTCATCCTCCCAGTATTTTACACACTTCCTATGAGTGTCTAGTTCCTCTAAGTCTTTTACTTTAATTGTACTCTTCTTCTTCATTCCATCTTCACACTCTTGTAATTTATCCCTTAGGTTTTTGATTTTTAATTTACTCAAAGAACCTCCCTTAGGAAATCCGAACATTTCCGTCCATATATTTAATTTAGCCAGACTTTCTTCACCATATTTTGCTCGCATTACATCAACTATCGGACCCTCAGGAGGCTGTACATACCCCCCCCCCCTGCTTTGCCCCCATAGCAAAGTCTTTTTAAAGTGTCACCAAAACACTCCGTGTCACCAAAACACTATTAAAGTGTCACCAAAACACTCCGTGTCACCAAAACACTATTTTTTCATCCGTCGATGCTAGATATGCCAAATATCTCTGTTTTCGAGCAGTCCCTCTCCTGATGTCATGGAGTTTTAATTACGTTTAACTTTAAACAATTTAGACTTTGCACATCTCACCGAGTATTGAATGCCCTTTGAGTTCGTTGGATCTCGTGAAGTCAATCGGTTCCACCCCTCGCGCTGGTCCCCTCGTCCCGTACGTTTTATGTCGGGGTAGAGGAGGATCCAAGATCCCGGAGCTAGCAGCCACCAGCGTCCAGAGGTTTCCCCGATCAAACATACAGAGATCCTGCCGACAACGCCATTTGTTATGGAAATCTAGGGCCCAATCACGGCTGGAGAGTACAAGTCAAATGATCAAAACAAATAAATGGTGAATCAAGCAAAGCTGTCTTTTGGTTATTTATTTGAAGCTTCAAATACACGACATAATAATATATTGTCACTGGTCGGACAGAGTATGGAAAGTCTGCCCGAGAGTGCGCAGAACAATGGGAAAGCAAAGGTTATATAAGGAAATGAGTGGGAAAGAGAGAAATCTGGATTCACACAGTCGGATTGTTTATGAGACACCCAGTGGCCTTGAGTAGATAGCATAACGGTTCTCAGAGCAGGGAAGTTCGTGTGTGTCTGTGTGAGTCTCTTAGTAGCCAAAGCATCTCTTTGGCCTTGAAGGAGAGGAAGAAGAGATATATAATAATGGTAAGAATATATCAGGAAATAAGAAGCATTTGGTTTAAACATATGAAAGATATAATAAGGATAATAATAAGGATGATAATAATACAAATTTCCACTACATTACGTGGATAAATAAAGGTTTTGGGAATAATATACCTGATAGCTACACTTTGTGTGCTTGTAAGTGCAAGGAGAAGGTTGAACTTTAATTACCCTGAGCAATATTATATGATACCATTCACGGTGGCCGAGAGGTATAAATGCACAATGGCCCAACATTTTCTTGCTTACAGCAGATCTGCAATTATATCAGAAGGAATTATGCGATTACATTGTTAAAATAAGCCTATACAATTAAAATTACATTTTCTTTTAGGTACATTTCAGACGGCCTACTTTACATTCCAGAATGTCAACAAGCACTTCGGTCCCAGCTGTGAATACCTTTTAGTGCCCCTTGGTTTACGTTATGTTTTGAGATTCTTGCAGCGTTTTGTATTTGCCGCGTTCCGTTAATGCAACGCAAACCTTGCACAGGTTTCGTCAAGTTGGTGAAGATGTTTTTTTAATTTGCATGTGTGTCTTTGCACATTTGTGTTTTTTTCTTTGCATCTTTTTTGAAAGTTTCTTCTAATGTAAACGTTTTGTAAACGTTTTGTCACCAAAACACTCCGTGTCACCAAAACACTATTTTTTCATCCGTCGATGCTAGATATGCCAAATATCTCTGTTTTCGAGCAGTCCCTCTCCTGATGTCATGGAGTTTTAATTACGTTTAACTTTAAACAATTTAGACTTTGCACATCTCACCGAGTATTGAATGCCCTTTGAGTTCGTTGGATCTCGTGAAGTCAATCGGTTCCACCCCTCGCGCTGGTCCCCTCGTCCCGTACGTTTTATGTCGGGGTAGAGGAGGATCCAAGATCCCGGAGCTAGCAGCCACCAGCGTCCAGAGGTTTCCCCGATCAAACATACAGAGATCCTGCCGACAACGCCATTTGTTATGGAAATCTAGGGCCCAATCACGGCTGGAGAGTACAAGTCAAATGATCAAAACAAATAAATGGTGAATCAAGCAAAGCTGTCTTTTGGTTATTTATTTGAAGCTTCAAATACACGACATAATAATATATTGTCACTGGTCGGACAGAGTATGGAAAGTCTGCCCGAGAGTGCGCAGAACAATGGGAAAGCAAAGGTTATATAAGGAAATGAGTGGGAAAGAGAGAAATCTGGATTCACACAGTCGGATTGTTTATGAGACACCCAGTGGCCTTGAGTAGATAGCATAACGGTTCTCAGAGCAGGGAAGTTCGTGTGTGTCTGTGTGAGTCTCTTAGTAGCCAAAGCATCTCTTTGGCCTTGAAGGAGAGGAAGAAGAGATATATAATAATGGTAAGAATATATCAGGAAATAAGAAGCATTTGGTTTAAACATATGAAAGATATAATAAGGATAATAATAAGGATGATAATAATACAAATTTCCACTACATTACGTGGATAAATAAAGGTTTTGGGAATAATATACCTGATAGCTACACTTTGTGTGCTTGTAAGTGCAAGGAGAAGGTTGAACTTTAATTACCCTGAGCAATATTATATGATACCATTCACGGTGGCCGAGAGGTATAAATGCACAATGGCCCAACATTTTCTTGCTTACAGCAGATCTGCAATTATATCAGAAGGAATTATGCGATTACATTGTTAAAATAAGCCTATACAATTAAAATTACATTTTCTTTTAGGTACATTTCAGACGGCCTACTTTACATTCCAGAATGTCAACAAGCACTTCGGTCCCAGCTGTGAATACCTTTTAGTGCCCCTTGGTTTACGTTATGTTTTGAGATTCTTGCAGCGTTTTGTATTTGCCGCGTTCCGTTAATGCAACGCAAACCTTGCACAGGTTTCGTCAAGTTGGTGAAGATGTTTTTTTAATTTGCATGTGTGTCTTTGCACATTTGTGTTTTTTTCTTTGCATCTTTTTTGAAAGTTTCTTCTAATGTAAACGTTTTGCGCCGTTGTAATGCGTTTGCAAGACGTGTCGGCCACCGTAACCAACAGTTTCAGAAAACACTGCTGGGTGATGAAGAAAGGCTTATTGAAGCTAGAGTATTTTGCTTTCCCAAATACTCCTCTATTGGCTGGGTAAACACCTCCTCCTCTCACAGTGCAATCACTCTTACTGAAACTGCATCTTTTTTATTCCATCTCCATCAAACCAGCCACTTTCCCCTGCCTCTCTTCAGCCCTCACTTTTTCTCTCTCTATACCTGTCACTTTATTTCTCTCTTCGCCTCCACTCCCTCATGCCTTTTCTGTCTCTATTCATGTATAGCTCCCAGTGTGCGCTCTTTGTCTGCCTTAATTTAATATTCAAAGAAGCTGGTATCAGGGAGAAGTAATTATAGCCAAGGTGGTACACTTCAAATGGCAACCACGATAACGTGATGGTAGCAAATGTTACAATACCAATCAGTCAAAATATTACATTACATTTGAATGACAAATTAATGAAGTGTGATAATCCTTAATATTGTGTTTGTTGACTTGTGAAGCCCTCTGAGACAAATAGGATTTGTGATTTTGGGCTATATAAATAAACTTGAATTGAATTAATACAGCTCTCCTCCATTAAGTCCTAATACTGCCATGGGCTTGGTGTTTCTTCAATGCTTAGCCCTTAAGAGTCCCTTTAAAAAAAAAACGTATTTGTTCCTAAGGCCATAAAATGCCACCTTCACAAAAACTGCTATAAAAATATGATATATTAATATTTATTTCCACTTTCAAAGAGTCAGTCTTTTAAAACTACTCCAGCCTGACATACACATATGAAAAATGAATTATATTTTGGGGATTTTAACCCTTCAAATGCCAGTTTGTTGAAAAAACTCCACAGTTTTTTTATTGAAAAGAACAAAAAACTAGAATAATTTTCAAAAAATACATTTCAAGGAATATTTGATTATTGTTATTATTAGGTCCCTATATTGGTCAATGATTGGCAGCAAAATTAATTTGAATGCATTGTTATTTTGTTTGCAGTGTCAGATTTAAACAAAAACTCACACTCGTGTTCCTAAGGCCAGAAAATGCCACCTTCACAAAAGCTGCTATACAAATATGATATATTCATATATTTTCCCACTTTCAAAGAGTAAATCTTTTAAAGCTACTCCAGCCTGACTAAAATGAATAATACAAGATCATTTTGAAACAGAAAAACATTTATTTTACAAAGATGAACATTGAATGAACACTGTGTGTCTGGCTGTGAGAGTCCAGCTCAGGTGGAGCAGGGGCTGCAAATGGACAGACTGTGGTCCTTGCATATGAATTTCCCACATTTGCAGCAGGTGTTGCAAACTCTTCTGTCCATGCAAAAGTGGCACTGCCTCCTGCTATTCTGTTCACTGATGAGAGAGGGGCCTGCAGCAGCACCCTGCAGATCTGACACCATTGTTGCAGCGGCTGATGAGCGGGGAAGGCGCCCTCTCTTCTTGATGTGTGGGGTCACCAGCATTTCTCCCACCTCTTCAATGAAGAGCCTCCTGCTGCTGCCAGGATGGCTCGATTGATGTCCACAGGACGTAGGCGTTGTAATGGGAAATGTCAACCAGGTTGTGGAAGAGGGCAAGTGGCCAGCGATTTGTTCTCCTCCTGCAGGAGTAGGTGGCAACAACCTAACAAAAACATAAAACAAGACAATTTGAATAAATGATTCCAAGCATTTTCTCTCATGATGCAAATATTAATTATTTTATAGGAAAATGCTCATTTGAAAAAAACCTATATATATTTCAGACAAGAATATAAGATTAAGAATACATGTGTGCCTACCTTATTAAGGTTGTCGACACCTCCTTTGCATCGGTTGTAGTCTTTGATTATGACTGGCTTTCTCTTCATTTCGTCGCACGTCTGGACTGCAGCCATCTCCAAATAGACTACTCCTGCACTAATAGTAATTCTTATAACCATGGCTGCAGTGCACCTGTATAAACAACCTAAGCGAGAACCAAAACAAAGTTTTGGTTCTCGCAACTCATTGTTTTTATGATTGAATTAGATTATTACGCAGTGTGGCCTTCTAAGAGAAAAGTATTTTGAAGTAGGACACACACACACACACACACACACACACACACACACACACACACACACACACACACCATTATCCAACATCAAAAGTGACACACACATATCATTTCAGTAGCAAGTGACCCTTGCAGAAAACAGTAAAAAGTGACATTTTGCTGCAGGCTTCAAAGGGTTAAAATTATCGCCATCTTGTAGACCAATGTAAAAATTGAAAATTGAAAGCTAGAAGTTCAAAATTAAATCTTAACATAAAGGAAATCAAGAGTTTATGATAAGATAAATGTGGGGTCAAAAAAAGCATTTTCAATGGGGCATTTTTTGCCGCTAGGAACTAATCTGTCGGTTTTTGTGTAGCTTAGCCATTTTAGGCTAATTTAAAAAACTGAGACAACATTTCAATATACAACTAAAAAAGAATATCCTCTGGCAAGTTTGAGCAATATTCATTCAACACAGCCAACATGGCATGAACATGAAAACCCGAATGGCTGAAAAATGGCCCCAGGGACTCTTAAGGGTAACGGCAGGGTTAAAGTTACACTCAACCTCAAACAATATACCTTCTAGGTCTCTTAATAAAACCTAAATAAGATGGCATGTCCTCATTAGCTTAATCTCCAATTAACTGGCAGGTGAAATTAAAGGGCCTGGGTGTAGTATGGAGGTGGACCTTTAACAGAAAATGAATATAATATTCATTACTGTGAGGAAAACCTCTGTGCAGCAATGCAAAGCCAAGGCTCGAGAAAGGATGGAAGCTGGAACGTCTTTAGTCAACACACTGATATTTATTGAGAGAGAAAATACGCCCGGAGAGTTCACAAGGTATATTCACAACTTTCATGTGCATCAACCAAATCAACTCTGGACAAAGGGAGACAGGAACACAGATCTATACAGCAGAAATGGAGGGAACTAAGAGCCCGCCCCTCAGTACCAGACATTTGGAACAAAGCACCTCTGTATTACAACTTCTCATGTGCCCAAACCCCTCACCCACAGGAAAGGCAAAATACCTCTTGACCTGTGTCCTCCTGAGAAATTACTTGCAGGAACATGCAAGAAAGACTGAGAATCTCTAAATACACAGATCGGATTAAAATATTCTCTTACAATTACGATATTTTCATTAGTGTTTAATCACCTAATACTGGGAATTTACAGGGTTACCAGGACAACCACAAAGTCAGCAATGTGGCATAGAACAGACAAGCCAAACTCTTGCTAGACATGAGGAATTTGTGTTTTTACGTTAGCCACAAACTGAATTTCATTGTTCCTAAGGTAGTTTGTAGAGGCTTTGAGTGAGTCAACAGTCCTAAAAGAAACCACCGCTTTACCACAGTTTTGCATACAGTGGATTTTTCCTGCATTCTTTAATTGGGTGAGCAAAAGTTTATGGATATGGTTGCAATAGCTATATTCCGACAAATCCTCCACATGGTCCCTTTATACAAGAGAAGACAATCTTGAAATCACTTAGAATTGCCATCACTGCATCATTGAGTGCTGACTGTACCTTCCTGGTGCTAAATGTATGCATAATAAGACCTGTATATGAAACTGCAGCTACGACTTGCTTCAAATGTTTCTAAGTGAAAAATCGCCCTGCAACCCAAAAAGCATTTACAGGGAAAAACTTGAGGGACAATTACATAGATTTTTCTAGAAATGAAAGAAGTAGATACAACTATATGTTGTCAACTGATAATCCCAACAAGTCCTCCAACTCATACCACCAAATAGGTTGATTGTTCAAGCGTCCAACCCAAACGATAGCTGAGTATTCTGGGTAGTGTAGTGTCTTCGGCCATCCTAAACTGAACAAATATTTGTTTCTCCGAATCGAAGGGGAAAATTACAAAAGCATTGTACACAATTTAAACCAATCAATGTTGTGTAATCAACAAGGATAATCTGGTGTTTTTGAGTTGATGAGTAGTGCTGCAGATATCACTGTAAAATCAATCGACAGTAAAGAGAATACTTACTTCTGGGTGTAAAATCCTGCGTTATCCAATGGGAATAGACGCTCACATTGCTATCCGTAATACAATAAAGGGGACATGATCAAATAGGAATATAATGTTCTTTTAAATAACGTAAACTAAAGGGAACAATCTATTTGAAACAGCTGAAGCTCTGGCCTTCCTTAAAAACTAACTAATTTAATAAAAATCACAGTTGTATTACACACAATGCACTGTTTTTTGAAAACTAAAATTCGTAACTAATGCACCACAATACATTCTGACGAGAAATACAAATTATTATGAATACAAATAAAATAAAAGAAGCCTCCCGTAAATTACTACAAGCTATAAAGTAGATTTTAAAAACGTTTTATAGCATAAAAGCTCACTGCTGGACGTTGTAGAAATGCGTGTGCGCGCCACGACAAAGGAGCCTCATTCACTTTACATTGGCGTTGTTTGCGTGGTGCAGACACGTAAATGTAACAAAGTTCGTGAGTCCACCACGCAATGCGGTGTTAAGGAGTCGTGGTGGAGTCACACATTCTGGTGAGACCAGGTTGTCTATAGACGTCGAGATATTATTATTGCAGAAAATTAAAGGGATAGTGGAAATTGAACCCCAAATAGTTTCGTTTTAACTTATATACAAGCATAATTACGTACCAAAACAATCACACCTGATTAAAAAAATATAATAATTGCCTTACGCATGTTAGAAGCACTTTATTGCAGCTTCCCCGAACTTTTTTAGAAACGAAATGATCGATTCAGCCAAACCGGAAGTGAGGAAAACTCAGGAAGACGAAACGATAACAAACCATGGCGTCTATGCAGAATGAACGTGGAAGGGCAACTATACCAGACAAAGAAGAAGGATTGTACGAGGTATCCAGTGATGATAGCGAGTCAGAAACATCCTCTCGGCTTTCCTGCGAAAATGTAGTTTTAGGAACTGAATCTGAATCCGGTTCAGTAAGCGACGATGGTGAGAATATTGAGCCAGACGATGGACCATTACGTCCTTATTTGTTCGAGCCCGAGTTGATGGAGTTAGTTCACGGCATGGGAAATGGCGAGGATGACCAGGACCAGGCGCCAGATGATGCACCCCTACGCACAAATAATCTTGACTGGTAGGTCCCTAAGCATAGCTCACGCTAGGCACTATATTATATATTGCAAAAGTTGGCATGCATGCACTGTAGGCCTATGGCTATGCCCGAGGATGACTGCATGTAGGGTACATTTCATAACATACCAGGGTCAGGTTCACATAAATTATCTTGTCACATTTATTATTGTATATGTAACAGCCTTATGGGCATTCATTATATTACATTTATATGAATTGTATACTAGCATGATATACAGCTAGAGCCAATCGGTCTTTTGACGTGGTATGGTCCTAATCCTAGGCTAGCCAGGCTGCCTGTCAAGTGTAGGCTGTACTCACAGTACTGTTAATCTATCATGTCTATATGATGACTGTAGTGTACACATTCGACACTGTGTACCGGATTATCGGATGACTAGGCCTCCAGTCGCCTAATCGACAGGCAATAAATGGCGTTGTCCACAATGGTACAGGCTAATGATGCATTAAATCAGCCAGAAAACATAATAAAATACTCGTGCCTCGTCCAATGTTTGTGCCCGTCTTCCTTTGTTTTCGTCATCACCCGAAGATTCCCGAAGTATTTCGTTTCATTGAGAGGGCGTGGTCGGGAGCAGTAAAATTGAAAATAAAATGAAACTAGGCGCATGAAATAAAAAAAAATGGTTTATTATGCTTATTTTTAATAAAAATACATAAGTTAAACCCAAAATTCGCGGATTTCCACTATCCCTTTAAATGAAGGTACAGTTTATTTTAATACGTTTTGTTTACAGACGTGGTTAGCATATGACGACTTCCGGGGCTACCGTAAATGATAACTGCTGTAAAGTATTGCAAGTATTATTAAAGTATTGATTACAGCCGTTAAAATGCAATAAATGAAAAGTCATGAAAGAGAATATGAGGAGAAAAGGTGTGTTTAGTTATGTATTGAATGTACAATGTCTGAATCCTCTGTTATGCCCAACAACGGACATTGCAGATCGGAGGCGGGTGGACCCCCTACGTCACCACAGCCGCCATTGAAGAGGAGGAGCCATATATAGTCAGGTGACAGAGCTTTGTGGAGTCTCTTCTCCACGGCCGCGACTGCGAGAGGGAGCTGCAGCTCCCCTCTCTTTTTCTCTTTGAACTACCTTATGCTTGTTCTATTACCACGTTACTTAATTACAGTACCCATTTGAACCTTCTCAGAGACTCCATTGGTCTCCTTATTTTAAGTTTCTCTCCTGGACGCGAGGACAAGGAATATCCTAATAATACCTGTAGATAACATCACTACATAATTCCATGGCAACAGTGCCATTCACAAATATAGCCTTATGTCCAAGCCCTTTTAGTTTGCTAGCCAGTGGCCCCTGTGCAGTAACTATTCAGAGCAATTAATGAGGATTTGAGCAAACACGTTTGGGATGATTTTATATCATATGGCTACATTTATGATGTACTGCTGATACAGGTGAAATTGACGTGAACACTCAACAGAAACACTTGATACAAAATACTAATGACACTGCTATTACTTTTTACTTTACTTATACTACGTTACCTACTGCATTATGCAGATTCATATTTGTTAAATGGACTCAAATGTTTGCCATGACTAATGTGATATTATCACGAGACTGAATGGAAGAATGCCTTAAAGTTTATTATGATAAGTATGTGATGCATATAGTTACATGAGGCAGAAACATTAACATTACCTTCATTGAGAAATTCTGGATATGAGGCTCCATTTAGTTTGATGTACTTCTTCTTTCCTTGGTACTGCACTTTGAACAGCATTGCTGTGTTCCTCCTCTAACGTTACTATAACATAAAAGTACAATTGGTCAGTGATGGACAGTAGCCAAGTACATTTAGTCAAGTAGTGTTCTTAAGTATACATTGCATGTGTTTGTACTTTCCAGAAATCAGACAATCTGATGAGAGCCTTGGATCAGATTGCTAGTCAGAGCAGGACAGCCAAACTTTTGGTTGAGGTCTTGGTAAAACCAGTGTTGCTGATGATGTCGTACATCCGGGCTGAACGTGAGGGTGAGTGGCTTCTCCATCTGACCACATTCCGGAAGATGCTTCCCTACTACTTTGCAGCTGGCCATGTCAACTATGCCAGGTATGGCCTCTACTACCTCCGTTCCATGGAGAAGCTTCATCCACATGTCCAAGGCTATTTCCTCCAAGGGCAACATGTGACGCGACACATCTGTAGAATATGGAACGGCCTGTGGAGTGACCAGTTCATAGAGTCCACCTTCATGAGGTACGGCCACAGTGCAGGAGGGATCATTGGGATAACCTTGAAGCCAGAAGCACTGAAGATCTGGGCCCTGAGCCGCCACATCGGCTGCAAGAGTGAATCAAACATGAAGGACATGGAAGAGGAGGAGACAAATACAACAAAAGTACATCTCTATCACAAGGAGGAGGCTAAATCCAGGGTTAGAGCAGACACCATGAACCTCCTGTACTCCTTTTGAATAAACATTGGAGAAAGTAAATTGGGTGCATTTGATTTGAGTATTTTGCATGAAATCTCATAAATCCTGATTTTTCTGGGATTTTGGCGTTTTGGCCATGAAGGGGTTAATATCCGAAAATGCTCAAGGGATATCACCGGGCACCTCTAAAAATCAGGCTTTGGCTCCCGGGCTAATCTGTAAATTACATTTCATTGTTTGAAAAAAAAAAAGGGAAAAGCTGAATGAATACATGTATGGCACTGTTAATGGAGGATGAACACCACATGTTGCTCCTAGTTTATACTGAACCCATGGAAACACTTGCTGAAACGTTTTAATTTGTTTTTATCCTCTTACAGCCACTAAACCATGATCAATGTTTTAACAGAGACGTCCTCAGCCACTCCAAGGATCATTGATGCAATCAATATTGTAATGGTTTGGTATTGGCTAATTTAAACCAATCAAATATTATTTTCTTCTCAGTACTGTGGTGCTCTCCTTTACCACAGCTGGCTCTGCAGTGCCGGCATTTAGAAGATTAGTTCCCATTTCCGCACAGGAGTCACTTTCTCTGTCATTATTTCATTGATATCATATGAATAATATAAGCTTTTAAACTTAATTTATAAACCAGTTTGTAGATGGAGTATCTCTTAAAAAGGTCTGTTAAGGCGCTTTTCCACTGCAGGTTTTGGGTCGGCCTGGCCCGGCTCACTTTAAGCTGCATTTCCATTACAGTTAGTGACTGGGGTAGTAACGACGCATTGTAGGCGGGGCGATCAGCTGTTCGGCGGGCGGAGCGACGCTGTGTAAAATTGCCATGACGTCATCTTCAAGGCGACACAACTCACAAACACCATAACAATGGTGGAACAATATGAATATAACAATAATATAATAATATAACAATATGGAAGTGATTGTGTACTTGGTTCTTGGTATGTGGCTTTTTATCACAGCAAGGAGGCAAATTGTGTTGCAGAAAAGGCTGTGTATTGTCACGATCTGTCTGTTTTATTTTGTCCTGTCTAGATCTGTCTTTGTTTTCCTGTTTCAGTTTGAAAAGTGTTCACCCCCTGTCTTGTCTGTTGCTTCCTGTCTCTGTGTTACCTCCTGCCTGATTACCCGATGGCCGTTTCTCAATGTCGAGTAAAGTTGCAGCAGAGCCACTATTTCAAGTATACTACGTCATCGAGTGACGTCGAAGGACTGTTTAAATGCCCAGCATTCGGCGCCACTCGATGAATGTAGTATACTTGAAATAGTGGCTCTGCAGCAGTTTTACTCGACATTGAGAAACGGCCCCTGTGTTTTCTCCTCCCTCCTCACCTGTGTCTTGTTTATGTGATTAGTCTTGTGTGCATTTAAGATCTGTTTTTTCTTTCAGTCTGTGTGAGATTCTCGACGTTGTTGGATGGATTTTGGTTCGTACGAGTTTATGTTTTGCCTTGCTTTACTTTGTTTGCCTGGCCTTTCCCATGAATAAAGGAGTTTGATTCAACCAACGGGTTGTTGCATTTGGGTCCTATATATACCTCGCCGTCCAGCCGTAACACGTATAGCAAGACGAAATACAGAAGATAAAAGCAGGAGAGTTGTGGCAATCCCCCCTGCGAGATGGAGTTCATGACTTTATGAGCTGTTCATGAGCACTCATGAAACATTCATGAACAACTCATTATATGTTCACTTGTCACGTTCATGAACCAACATTCTTAAAATGCTCATGAACCATTTTAAAGAGCAGTTCATGACATTTTTATGAACATTGTTCATTCATATAAAGTTCCTGTTTTGCTCATGACAGACTTTTATGAGCAATTTATGAACTTTTCATGATCCAGCCAATCACAACATTATAATTAAAACCCCAAAAAGCTTGCATGAGCATTTCATGAACTTTTCATGACTATTAGCATTTCATGAATTTTGGATGATTGTGGCAAGTTCAGAATATTTTTGAATATTCATGAGCATTTTATGAACTTTTGATGATCAGTGTGATGATTTTAAAGACCTCTTGAATATTCATCTACTATTTGAACATGTCTTTATTTTTAAAAACTTTTAATCTTAAAACAAAACAATAGTGAATTTGAAACTGAACATTATCTGTATTTATTTTGGTGACATTCATATCATTTTATGGTTTATCTTTACTGTTTGAGAAGCAGTATGAGTAAGTAGCGCCAAGGTGGAACCTTTGGCAGGTGAGCGGTGACATCTGGGTTATTTTAGGGGGGACACTTCCGTCCCCTCCTCAGAAGCAATCCAGACGATCAACCGGATCCTGTGTATAATTATTGCTGCTTACTTTTCTGTTTTCTACAGGTCAGTACATGATGAAAATGATCGATGTTAACTTGTGTGAATTAGATATGATGTTGGAGATGTTTAGGAGAGTGTGTCAGAAAGTGTTGAGCATGTTTGACATAGTAACGGTATTTTAAAAATACTAAACTGTCGTCAACAATAGATGCGATTTTCGCGGGCTTCAGCCGCGCCTGGGTAAATGTGACATGAGCGAAGGCTCGCAGGCAGGTTAGCTGCTGCGCACGGGTAATATGTTTTGTTTACCTGAGTGAAGTCTTGCAGGCACATTGCCTTGTTTTTTGTTTGTTAACATTGACAGTGTATTTTTGTGATCTCCATAATATGTTATATTTGGTAAAGATAGATATATTGATAGAAAGTATTATTTGATAGCGTTATGTGTTTATAGATAACAACCTGTCCTTCACTGCAAACATAGCTGCTACAACCCGCTGCTGCAGATACACGCTTTACAACATCAGGAGGATACGTCCCCAGCTGACCCAGAAAGCCACGCAGGTTCTGGTCCAGGCTCTCGTCATCTCACGCCTAGACTACTGCAACTCCCTCCTGGCTGGTCTACCTGCATGTGCCATCCAACCTCTGCAGCTCATCCAGAATGCAGCGGCTCGCCTGGTCTTCAACCTTCCTAAATTCTCCCACACCACGCCACTCCTCCGCTCCCTCCACTGGCTTCCAGTAACTGCTAGAATCCACTTCAAGACACTGGTACTTGCGTACCATGCTGCGAATGGATCTGGCCCTTCCTACATCCAGGACATGGTTAAACTGTACACCCCAGCGTGTGCACTACGCTCTGCATCAACCAAACGGCTCGCTGCACCCTCGCTGCGAAGGGGACCCAAGTTCCCATCAGCAGAAACACGTGGGTTTGCTGTCCTGGCTCCAAAATTGTGGAATGAGCTCCCCATTGACATCAGGACAGCAGATAGCTTACACACCTTCCGGCGCAGACTGAAAACTCATCTCTTTCGACTCCACTTCGAGCGATAGAACTATTAACAAAGCACTTATATACTAATAAAGGGCTGGCTTACCTAAAGCCAGTTGAGTAGCACTTGAAATGTTTTTGCTCTATGAAACCTGATGTACTTTATGATTCTGTTTTCTTCAAGTTTGTATTTTGTTGGTCGAACGCACTTATTGTAAGTCGCTTTGGATAAAAGCGTCAGCTAAATGCAATGTGATGTAATAATTTATATTGACTATGTTGAATTTCTCCTTGAGATACAGTAATTGACTGTGACAGACGGATAACTTAAATGGAGAAATGTGATGTTTGTAAAGTACAGCTATTTGAATGTAACTGTGTACTTTGAATTTTGAATAAGAAGCAATCCAGACGATCAACTGTGTATAATTATTGCTGCTGCACTTTTCTGTTTTCTACAGAAATCATTTATTGTTGCTGTGGTACCCAAGCTTTTGGGACCCGTAACACATTTTTTTGTGCAGCGGAGTGTCAAGAACTGCTTCAAATAGTGATAGGATTAATTGTAGTGCTCCACCTGTATACATGTATGTATGTTTGTATGTTAATTTGAGTAAAGTTCCATTGTGATTGACATAATTGTTGTTTTTCAAACTATAAACATAAATACAAAAGTGTAAAACAGAGCAAAACTATATAAGTGTAAAAGGCCGAAGGGTTTGGGGGCCCTCCGTCCCCCTAGACATTTTTGATTTTTGCAGGTCTTAGATGCTGTCTGGTGCATTCTCTAGACTGAATTATAAGATGAACCACCACAATAGTATATTGTACAATTTCAATTTTATTCTTCATTTCACTTGTTTGTTTGTTCTTGTTTGTGTTTGCTCGCTTGCATGCCCTGCATAGCTATAAGAAATACTTCAGTTGTTGGTCAAAACACTTTCCATCTGATGAAGGCAAATGCCTTCCCAGGTGGAAAAAAGTAGAAAACATTACATTCAGTTATAACTGCCAAAACAAACATTATTTACACTATTATGGCCCCTGTTAAAAATGTTCTCATCCGGAAGCTGACCGAGCAGACCCGAGCAGCAGTCGAGAGGAGCCGAGCGCATCCGCGCAGCACACGTCAGAGTTCCCGTTAGCCGGCAAATCTAAATATCTTCGGTCAAAATAATTTCCCTTTAGAGCAATACCGCTTCAGTTGCGCCACTTATGTGACAGACAAGAATAGTCAACTCTAATGTCTAACACTTCATGTGGAGAAAGAGATGTCCTGTATGGGTTGATTGTGCGTTGATCTGTTGGTAATGCCTCGGGGTTCCGTAGGGCATGTAAACAAATGCATAATGCTGCGCTATACTTTGTGGCCTCATCCAGTTGCATAGCGACACTTATCGTGTAGTTGTCTTTTAATAAGCAGGTAGTCATATCATTAGCTAGAACTAGCTGGATCTGATCGATATGGACATAAACGCGAGTGAAGTCTAATCTGACGGGAGAGAGAGATCAGCTGCTGCTGACGAGTCGAGACTCGACACGCAGCTCTGCATAACCACATGCAGCGGTGAGCGGAACAAAACACACAACCGTGCTCTTGTCGACGCTTCCATCTGTCCGTTTTTTAAAACAAAATTTCCCATCCACGGGGCCGACCAAAGCGGTCTCATCAGCTTGTTCGTTCATGTTTGACTATTGTTCACC
Source organism: Pseudochaenichthys georgianus (assembly GCF_902827115.2). NCBI lineage: Eukaryota > Metazoa > Chordata > Actinopteri > Perciformes > Channichthyidae > Pseudochaenichthys > Pseudochaenichthys georgianus. The sequence goes on along the minus strand of NC_047505.1, from coordinate 10,199,999 downwards.
GTGGTTTGTTGTTGTTTGAAGTCCCATGCTGAAGTCATGAACGTTAGTTGGTGCTCCAGTATAATTGGTACGCCTGAAACTCATCCAGTGAGAAACGTTCCGCTGTGCAAAAATAAGTGCGATTAAAGTGCGATTAAAATGCGTTAATTCTTTTAACGCGTTAATTTTTGTGTAATTAATTAATCTTAATTAACGCGTTAAAGTCCCGGCCCTAATAATAACCCATGCATATTGCGTCATGCGAGTGGCGCATCATAGTCCCTGGAATATACAGGGTTCGTACGGTCATTGAAAACCTGGAAAAGTCATGGAAATTAAAAATGCAAATTCCAGGCTCTGGAAAAGTTATGGAAAACAATATTTTTCCCAAAGTTTTGTAAAAGTCATGGAAATGTAACTAAAGTTGCGTCAAATATAATTAACATTTTATCTAATCGCCGACATAATCTGCGGTCGCGAGCTGTTATGTGCCATCACGCGCATGGTGTTATTTTTTGAATATATATGCTCGAGTCTTCTTCCTGCCTGTCGGGCTGGCTGAACTCTGCTGCTCCGGGATGAGGGTCAGCTACATTATTTACGGTGCGTTCGTTAACTGTGCGGAGTCACTGTGGCACAGACTGCACCGCTGGTGAACAGCTGTTACGGGCCGTTCAGGTGTTCAGAGCAGAGCGGCAGGGCGTGATGTGAACTGAAAAGTGTTTCTGTCGCAATATTATTTTAGGAATCGTTGAGCTAGCTAACTAGCATACATTGTCACTATCTGCTAACGTTAGCTTTAGCCTTCGTTTTGTAATAGTTTTTTTCATAGGCTATAAACAGAGGTGGTATAAGTATAGATATTGTGCTAGAGTAAAAGTAGAAGTACTCAGATCTTGTACTTGAGTAAAAGTAGAGGTACTCAGGTATTGTACTTGAGTAAAAGTAGAAGTACTCAGATCTTGTATCTGAGTAAAAGTAGAAGTACCAGAGTGTAGAAATACTCTGTTACAGTAAAAGTCATGCATTCAAAATGTTCCTCAAGTAAAAGTAGAAAAGTATTCAAATCAAATATAGTGAAAGTAGCGACAGTAAAAGTAGTCATTGTGCAGATTGGTCCATTTCAGAATAATATATATGATATATTTTAAAATGATTGATCATTAAAGTGTTCTCAAAGCTGGTAAAGGTGCAGCTAGTTTGAATGACTTTGTATACTGCAGGGTAGCGTGTGGATTTACTCCAGGTGGAACTAAAGTCTGATTCAACACTTTGTTATATTTCACATCATTCATCCAGATCTGTGAAGTAACTAAAGGGATTAAATAAATGTAGTGGAGGAAAAGTACACCATTTACCTCTGAACTGTAGAGGAGTAGAAGTACACAGTAGCAAAACATTGAAATACTCAAGTAAAGTACAAGTATCTCAGAATTGTACCCACGTATAGTACTTGTTGAGTTTATGAACTTAGTTACTTTACACCAGTGACTATACAGATGGAAAGACTAAGCCTTGCAGAGAGGCATGACAATACATTTTCAAAATGTTCAACAGTGCTGCCAAAATTATAAACTGACTGCTACACAATTAAAATAAATGCTTTTATATATTTATATTAAATGTGACTCTTTGGCGTTTCTGTTATTATTAACACTGCTGCTTTAGTTGTTCTGACTGCTAAAATCCTCTTATTCCTCATTTTAAAGCCGATATTCCGTGGGGGGGGGGGGGCTCGGATGCTTGTCACCTTTTTCATACCTGATGAGTTTGCATCCCTGACTACAGTTGCTTTAGCGTGTAGAAGCTAGTAAGCCTACTATTTGATTTGTTTTAGATAGGCACTACATGTTTCATATGCAGACTTTATTTTCCTGTTCCATGGTAATTTTTTTTTGTTCATGGAAAATTAGGTAAAGGTCATTGAGAAGTCATGGAAAAGTCATTGAAAATCATTGGTGAAAACGTGTATGAACCCTGAATATGGCATAACATGAATATTCTCCATGAGGGGACGAAGGCTGGGAATAATACAAACCTGCCGCTGTGAAATAGTATAGAGTGGCGAAGTCACGGCCATCTACTGGGACCTTATTCCGGAAAAATAATGTATTGAAGTCAATGGAGAGAGAAAACGTATCTTTCGATCCCGTTTGAATTGTGCCATGAATTACAAATAAGATGTTTGTCAATCTTAAAAAATCATTTCCATGTAAAAAAAGTCAGTTTGTCGTAAAACTGTTGAAATATGAGACTATGAAAAATGGGCATGAAAAGACTACAAATCCCAGAGTAAGTAAGTAAGAGTAAGTAAGTGATGTCACAATTGTGTTCCTCCACTAAGAGATAGCTAAGATCAGCGCCATATATATATAATCTATCTGGCGCTGGCTAAGATAAGATAACTTTAACAAGATGCCTGCCCCCGGTTGAAACTGTCCCCGGAAATGTCCCCGTTTTTTTTAATATACGTTAAAAACACATATCAAGGTGAAATAAAACGTTTCATGTCAGGAAACACTGGGTAAACAGACTACGGTCAAGCCAGCCCCCACTTTGGAAAACACAGTCAAGCCAGCCCGCACGTTGTATTGCGGTGCACGAATATCCTATGCATTACGGTAGAGGCCTGGAAAAACTGCTTTCAAAATAAAAGCATTTACTCGGTCAATAACAAATATACCTAAAAAACACACCAAACATATTCATATATACTGGAGCTTAAATTAAGAAATATGTGCTATATAATGTGATCAATAATAATGTAAAACAAACTACGTATAACTACCACATTATAACTGAGTGAATGTAAAATGTAAGTATACAGTTATGAAGACATATCTGACATTTCCACTGGGTGACTAATTTCAATTGATGTTGACACCATCTCACAACACTCCTAAAATAACAGTACTTCTGAAGCACAATTTAAAATGTATGCTGTTTAAAATCTCAAATTAGATCTATTGTCCATCTATATTTGTATTATTATTTAATGGAAACCATCCATAATCAAAGAGTCATTTGAAGTCAATCAAATACTTATTTCACTTCAGGGTGATAGCAGGAGACACCATCTAGTCAATCAGAGAAAATCAGGACAATCTGATGTAGAATTACAAAATAAAATACTTTTGAAATCTCATATATGGGCTATCATCCCTCTGTTTTTAGATAAGAATAAAACAAAAACAATCCAGTATCAAAGACTTATTTCACTTCAGGGTGATAGCAGGACACCCCATCTAATCACTCAGAGAGAATCTGGACAATCTGATGTACAGTTTCAAAATAAAAGACCTGAAGTCTCATATGAGCTATCGTCCTTCTGTTTGTATCCAACAGTTCAAATGTTCGAATTACATTGAACCAGAATTGTCCCCCTTTTTTCTTTAACAGTGAAGAAAATTGGATATGTTAATGATATATTGACCGCAAAACTCAAAATGTTCCCGGTTTTAATTTTGAAAATCTGGTCACCTTACATTACAGCCTTGTCATTTTTATTAGACATTAAGTAACCCAAAATCTTAAACAGTGAGAGTAGTAGTCATATTTCGTGAACCCTTTGAATAGTACTGTCACCGTTGTGATCATTCTATAATACACAATTTAAGCCCGGGGAGAAATGCTAACGCTAGCATCGGTGATCGCCGATCTTTTCTACTTCATGCTATCTGCACAAATGGTTGACATTAAACATTAAAAAGACCAGGCAGTTCAGAGAGCATCAAAGGAAGGCAGGCAGGTAGCTTTGCATGACATTCTTCAGGACGTGTTTCATTGTGGTGATAGTGAGGGTAGTCAATCGTTTTGTTGACAAGACAGTAGTGACGGTCATCTTAGTGACGTATGATGTTCTGCGAGACCAGAGATGTAGTTCATTGAGCGCTTCACACAAACAAATGTGTTACTTCAGAGTTTTCCGACAATTTTTTATTTTTTTGACTTGCAAAATTATCTTTTAAATTGACAAACATCATATTTGTAATTCGTGGCACAATTCAAACGGGATCGAAAGATAATCTTTCTCTCTCCATTGACTTCAATACATAATTTTCTCGAAATAAGGTCCCATGGAGGTCCACCGGAAGGGGAGGGACTTCGCCACTCTATAGGTCTGTGGGTAAAAGGTCACACTTTGTCCAGCGATAAAAGCAACACATCCTCACTCCCAGGTCGGCCTATATTGACGTTATGTCAAGTCCCCTGCCGGCTTTTTCCAACGCAAGGGGGGGGGCCTTAGCGTCCATTTTCAACGCAAGGGGGGGGGCCTTAGCGTCCATTTTCAACGCAAGGGGGGGGGCCTTAGCGTCCATTTTCAGCTTTCCGGGATGTCCATGTGCTTCTATGGACGCTCATGGAAGCACGGCATTCGTTTGTGTCGACTGCCCTTAAAGGCAATGTGAGCGTCCATTCTCATTGGATAGCGGAGAATTGTACACCCGGAAGTAAATATTCCCCTTACTGACGATTGATTTTACAGTGATATCTGCACTACTCATCGACTAAAAAACACCAGATTATCCTTGTTAATTACACAACATTGATTGGTTTAAATTGTGTGCAATGCTTTTGTATTTTTCCCCTTCGATTCGGAGAAACTAATCTTTTTTCGGAGTAAAGGATGGCAGAGGACACTACACTACCCAGAATCCCCAGCTATCATTTCTCCCTGCAGAAAAAGAAAACATGGCCGAACTTCGTTTTATTCTGGGTGTAAAATGCCTATTTTAAAGTTAGTTTGGCCATTAAAATGCGTTTTGATGTCATTTGATGCGAGAAATATGAGTTGTTATTTCAGATTATGTGTGCAGTGGATGTACATGATCTTTAGTTTGCTAGTTATTACGAAGATTACTTCAGGAAATTGCGTCCAACGTTTTCATTGTTACCAAGGTGGTTGCTAGGGACGCTGCTATCGATATTACTTATGTTATGTTGTGTAACTGTTTAATGGTGTTATCTTTATTGCTACCCCCTTCCCCGTCAATGTATAGTGTTGGTCCACAGCGCAAACATATTAGTTTAACAAAATCCGCATCTAAAGATACGTTATTTCCCCTTGTGCAATTCCAGTCTCACATCTCACAGCACATCGTCATTAACAAATACCGGAAACAGACCGAAAACGTTTAAAAAAAATAAAATAATACCTTATTCCGAGTGTGCTTGCTTTTCTCTTTGAAAGTCATCACATAACGGCATTGTAGTACACGGTTCGGCTGCATTAAATATTACATATCTGCCGTAGTTCTGTATTTATAGCCCTGATGAGAAGACAAAGATGAGGAACTGAAAACGTGACGTGGATCATAAATATATCAGCCATTAAACAACATCTTACATTTCTTTTCACACAATACGTCTCCTTGCCGTATCAACACTAATTCGGCTCACTTTTATATTTGATCCAATTGGTAGATAGGCTGTATTTACACCATAAAGGTGCACAGATGATATAAAGAGACACCTGGTGGTTAAAGCATGTTATTGAATTTCATTATTTTTATTATTAGATATTAATAGGATCCCTATAAAGTATATTCATTACTCGTTATTCTCTACTAATAGTTAATTAAAGACTGTATATAATGACTATTTTGCACATCCCGTTCAAGATTTCAAGATGTTCTAAGGTTTATTGACATATCATATAGGCCTAACACAACTATGGTGTAGTTCTGCATTGAATGAAAAACTTGGGTCGCAGGTTCCTCAACAGTGCATTACAAGACATCTATCAATATGTGTGCATACCTCCAGCAATGTTAACTATGTTGAAGCACTTATTTTAACTGATATTATACATAATGTATTATACTCTTATGATGTATGCAGATATTTCATCTCCGGCCTTGTCAGGTATTGAACAATCAATAAATAAAGAACACAGAATTGTTAAATATAAAACACAGAATTTGTGTGATTATACTAAATGATTTTCAAATAAACACCACTGCATATTTAACTGATACACATGCTGATGTAACGCAAATGTTCCAACTTGGGATCAATAAAGTATATCTTATCTTAAGCTGATCGATGGCTACTGCCATATTTGCAAAATGTGCCTCTGAACCTTGACAAGTGCATGTTTCAGGCTTATCAATTAATGTAATGTAATGTTATCAATTAACAACAGGAGGGGTCACAAACATAAGTCCAGCTGTTAAATAAAGCTCTTCTGACCTTAGCTGGCGTGTGGGTATATATATTAATACTGCCCATTATGGGCACAAGCAATTTTCACCCATTTATTAATTATATGTTTTAAATGTGAGTGTTTCCTGTCCCCTAAACCTCCAGGGATGTACACAGTTTAATACTGGCAACTTCTTATTATGGGAAATACGAAAACATCTTTTAAAACTACAACTCCCAGTAGAGACGTGCCATAGAGAACATGTTGCGAAACAGAATAGCCAGCATGTGTAGTTCTGGGGACGGGGTGGGGGAGGGGGGGGACGCGGTGGACCCGTTCAAATCCAGTTTTGAACAGTCTGCCGTGGTTCCATCCCATTTCAAGTGCTGTTCGAGGCTCGGTAACCCTCGGAGCACACTCTCCAATCACAGAGCTTGAGGACTATCACGGGGTTTGTCAAACAGAGCACATGGTGTCCAAACGATAGCTGGGGATTCTGGGTAGTGTAGTGTCTTCATTGCCTTTAAGGGCAGTTGACACAAACGAATGCCGTGCTTCCATGAGCGTCCATAGAAGCACATGGACATCCCGGAAAGCTGAAAATGGACGCTAAGGGCCCCCCCCTTGCGTTGAAAATGGACGCTAAGGCCCCCCCCCTTGCGTTGAAAATGGACGCTAAGGCCCCCCCCCTTGCGTTGGAAAAAGCCGGCAGGGGACTTGACATAACGTCAACATAGGCCGACCTGGGAGTGAGGATGTGTTGATAAAAGAGGGGGAACAAGGGCAGCTCTCTGCGTGCAGAGAGGTAGGCGAGAGGCGCACAGCTGGATCCCTGATCTTCTTCCAATTTATCATGAAACCCAGGCTTGACCGATGCAATACGAGATGTACCGTCTGTAAAGCGACTTCCTCCCTGGAGCGAGCCAGCAATAGCAGGTCGTCCAGATAAAACCACACTCTCATCCCTCCTCTGTGTAGTGGCTCCAGCCTTATACACTTTGAAAAAATGCGAGGAGCCAGGGAATATCGAACGGCAGACGATTGTCGGGTCTGATATTCCCTGAAATGAGAAACGCAGGAATTTCCTGTGTTTCAGGATGATGGGTACGTGGAAGTATGCATGCTTCAGGTCTATGGAAAATAACCAGTCGTCCTGGTGAACACATTCCAGCACCTGTTTGATTGTCGGCATGTGGCTGTTATGAAAGTTTATCTGGTATAATATGGGTGATGTTAGCATAGCAACCAAAGTTAAACTGACTATCTTGTGTAAGAAATTAAAATCAATGTTGATATGGCGTAATTTAAATTAAATACAGGGTTTTAATTTAAACCTGTTTTATTCTGAAAAAACGGAAGTTCACTAACTTTTAACTTAAAACTTTTATTCTGAAAAGTCTTCATTTCCGGTTAGCATTAGCATGGGGCTAACGTTTTCAAACAGTGAATTCAAGGTGAAATGACATGTGGTGTTGTACACGAAACACACTGTCTTTAACTCACTTATTGACGTTGCAAAACGTTTATTAGGGAATGTTTAAATAACCACATACATTAGAACGATGTAATTTAGCAACAGAAAACGGCAGGATTTGCATTGGACACGCCCCCGTCGACGCTGGCCAATAGGAGAAGACTACAGTTGATAACTTGTGATGGACAGGAAGAATTGATCTCTTTCACCCCAGCTGACCCCACATGACAGGCAACAGCTGAATGGGGAGAGCGGCTCCAAGCAGAGTCTCATATCATCGCACTATTTTGTTTAATTAAATGCTGTTAACTTTTATAAGCTTCCTTGGACTCTTTTCAGTTCATCCTGGTCTCTGGGTTTTAAGAAATCCTAACACTTGACTACTTGTTGCTATCCTATTGTGGCATAAGCCGTTTTCTACTGGCGTATTTTTCATTATGATTCTACTTGTGATAGTCGGACATGACAACCTGTGCAGCCCATGTATTGATTCCATCCGATACCTGCTATAATACAAAACATCTGCCTGCTCTCCACAATGATCAATGACAGCGAACGGATGGTCAAAGTAAGGTACAAATAAACAGAATCAAACTAAGCCTGGTTAGTGAACCACGCTGGTGTGAAAGGGGCAATACTGCCTGTGATGCAGCACCTCTGTTCACCCTATGTCTGAAACCAGAGCCCGGTCTGCTCTGATTGGTTAGCTGGCCGGCTCTGTTGTGATTGGTCAACTGCTTAAAGATAGCACGTACAATATGTTGGAACGCTAGCCAATAGAAGTTTAATGTTATATAGTGATATCACTATGTTCCAGAAGTAAACAAAGGAGTCCATTGGAGGCGTTTCAGGCAGGGGGGAGCGAGGGAGAGAAACACAGGCATTTTAACCTTTGCAGACCATTTTACAATACAAACAAAAAAGGGGGAAATGGGAGACTAGCAAATATGGTTATTTTGCAAAATCCTGGAACTGGAACCATTCTGGAACCAGGTATTGCATTGCAGCAGCTAATCAGCATATGATCAACAGAGAAATAATGGCTATTGTATTTCTGAGTGTGATAACCTTTGGGTTAACCTTTTGGAAATATTAAAATCTGAAAAAAGTATATCATGTCCACACTATTTACATTCAATCAATCAGTCAATGTTTATTTATATAGCCTAATATCACAAATGTTACATTTGTCTCAGTGGTCTTCACAGTTTGTACAGAATATCAGTATGACAATAACCTCTGTCCTTAGAACCTCACATCGTACAAGGAAAAACTTCCAGAGAAAACCCCACAGTTTAAAGGGAAAAATGGGAGAAACCTCAGGGAGAGCAACAGAGGCGGGATCCCTCTTCCAGGACGGACAGACGTGCAATAGATGCCGTGTGTACATTGAAAAGATAATACATTTGCAACATAGGTAGTCCAAATGTTTGGAAATGCATGTGTGTATAATAGGAAGATGAATCCACGAGGATGTCAGCAATCTTGTGGGAGCCATCAGGGAAGTAGTATGGTGAGAGTCAGGCAGGACCGCAGAGACAGGTTCAGCCACGACTCGAAGTCCAGGACTCAGATCCAGTGCTCAGGATAGAGGATCCAGGACACACGACCACAGCAAGAGGATTAGCCTCGACTCAGGATCCCGGCGTATATATGGACACAAAAAAGAGATTTGGGGGAAGCTGGGTTAATCGGAACATGAGAGTATACAGGTACAGACAGACAGAAGGAAGAAGCAAGGTGCCCCCCCTACAGTCCAAGCCTATAGCAGCTAAACTAACGTGTCTACATATATGCACTCCCTAGGATAGGTTGAGGGAAAGGGGTAGCAAGTAAGAAGTAAGGAACACAACGTGTCTACGTACATGCACTCCCTTAGGATAGGTTGAGGGAAAAGGGTAGCAAGTAAGAAGTAGGAAACAGAGGTGGAGAGGCACACGCAGGGAGAAAGGTCCCCACTGGAACCTGAATTGGTTAGAGCAGGGGTCTGCAACCTTTTTGACCAAAAGAGCCATTTCGCTCCTTTTCCCCCGAAATGTGTTTGTCTGGAGCCGCAAAACATATTTCATAGTTTTTTATTGTTATATCAGACAAAAACTACAGTTTTTTTGCATTTATTAGGCTATTTATTACATGATATAAAACTGTTAACCTCTAATAAGAAACAAAGAACTCTTATAAGGAGAATTACAAATAATACACAGGCCTACTTTAAAATAAATTAAACACAGCACTTGGGGAGTCCTCTGCACATTTGAAGAAAAAAAAACATTAAAATGGGCCCACTTTGAAATAAATAAAACATATAGCTGCACCCTAAAAAGAGTTAAAGGTAGGGTAGGGTAGGTAAGACTGGAGAAACCAGCTCGAGTGCGCTAGAATTTGAAAATACACAACCGGAAAAAATCTGCCCCTTCCTTCAGACTTCCTCACAGAGCCCCTCCTCCAACACACACGAACGCGCACATGACCAATGAGGGCACGAGATCAGTTTGTGCACAGATGGAAGGCTGACAGGCAGGTAGGCCATCCAGTTACTTTAGCCGGCTCAGATGATTGGTCGTGCTTTTTACAGCGCTACGGCTTCCAGAGATTAATTGTTGTATGTATTTATTGTCAAAGCATTTAATATATGCATTGCTATCGGGACGTTAAGAGCATTCCATGGAATATAACAAAAAGTGTTTTCTGAAATAAATTACATACCCCATTGAATTATGACTGACGATCGTCAGCTGTCTTCCTCTCCCTCGTAAATGCTGCACCACCGTTGACAACTTCTCTCTACATATCAAACATACCGGTAAACCAGCATCGTTTGCTGTGAAAGCAGATAACTCTGTCCACGCAGAATTAAATCCTGTGTTCCTCCGGTACTTTTCTTTGATTTATCCATAGTTCGCTCATCGAGCCAGGGGTCAGGTTATTCGCCTCCAAGAAAAGACGCTCGCGCGGGACCGGAGCAGGATGTGACGCATATTTTAGTTGACCTAATTAAAACCGTTTTGTTTTTTATTTATGTGTCACAGTATCACCTCAAAATACAACATACGAAACATTTTCAACCATGCAACAAAATATAAATAGTCCTACAAATACTTTTATTTTATTTCCTTCTTATTTTTGTCTAAGCTCAAGGGAGCCAGAGCAGAGGGCTTAAAGGGCCGCGGGTTGCCGACCCCTGGGTTAGAGGTAAGGAGTAGGTCTGTGGCTACGTTCCACACTACCCGGCCGGGCTAGGCCTTCTCTGCAACCTGTTGCCCTCTAATAGGACCTCGAGAGGTCAGAGAGGGGAAAGGTTTTGGATAAAGTTTTAAATATAAGATCTAAGTTTTTAGGATTTAAGTGAAAGAGTAATAACTCAAATGTATAGGTGAAGAGGCACAACGTATTATTAGATTATTTTATCACTATAAACTTTATCAAAAAGGAAGGTCTTAAGCGTACTCTTAAAAACAGATAGGCTGGCTGCTGCCCGAACACAAACTGGAAGCTGATTCCACAAATGTGGAGCTTGATAAGAAAAGGTTCTGGCTCCCATTGTACTTTTAGAGACTCTAGGAACAACCAACAACCCTGCATTATTGGAACGCAATGCCCTAGTAGGACAGTAGGGTATATTTAGTTATTTAAGGTAAAATGGCGCCTGCCCACTAAGGGCTTTGTAGGCGAGAAGAATAATTTTAAATTATATCCTGTGTTCTATAGGGAGCCAGTGTAAGGCAGCCAGAACAGGAGTAATGTGGTCCCTTTTCTTAACTCTAGTTAGTACACGTGCTGCAGCATTTTGAACTACGACTTGACTGACTTATTGGTACACCCTGATAATAAAGAGTTACAATAATCCAGCCTAGAAGTAACACATGCATGGACTAGTTCCTCTACATCGTTTTGAGGCAAGATATGCCTAATGTTGGCAATGTTGCTTAGATGGAAGTAGGCGGTCCTTGAGATTGATTTTATGTGGGTGTTAAAGGATAAATCCTGATCAAATATAACAAGATTCCTTACAGTCTCACTGGAGGCCAAATTAATGCCATCCATAACTAGTATATCTTTAGATAGTTTGTTTCGTAGATTATTTGGGCCGAGTACAATAGCCGTGTTTAACATCAAAAAGTTTAAGGTCATCCACGTTTTTAAGTCCTTGAGGCAGTCTTGAATTTTATTTAGGTGATTGGTTTCATCAGGCTTGATGGATAAATATAGTTGAGTATCATCCGCATAACAGTGGAAATTTACAGAATGATTCCTTATAATATTGCCTAGCGGAAGCATATATAGTGTGAACAAAATAGGTCCAAGCACTGAGCCCTGTGGCACTCCATGGCTAACTTTGGTTTGCATGGAAGATTCATCGTTGACACACACAAACTGAGAGCGTTCAGATAGATAGGACCTAAACCAGCCTAAAGCAGTTCCCTGTATGCCAACTAAGTGCTCTAGTCTTTGCAATAGGATATCATTGTCGATAGTATCAAATGCAGCACTGACATCGAGCAAAACAAGAATAGAGACAAGTCCCTTGTCAGAAGCTATTAGAAGGTCATTTGTGACTTTAACCAGAGCTGTCTCTGTGCTATGATGTGTTCTAAAGCCAGAATGAAAATCTTCAAATAAATCATTGTTTTTTAAGTAATCACACAACTGTTTGCGACCGCTTTCTCAAGAATGTTTGAGAGGAATGGGAGATTAGAAATAGGTCTATAATTGACTAAAACCTCTGGATCGAGGTTGTGCTTTTTAAGAAGAGGTTTTATTACTGCAACTTTAGATGATTGTGGAACATAGCCTGATAATAAAGACATATTCAATAAAGAAGTGCTAATTAATGGAAAAACTTCTTTTAACAGCTTAGTTGGAATCGGGTCTAAGATACACGTTGATGGTTTAGAAGAAAGAATCATTGAATTTAATTGTTCAAGGTTTATGGCTGAAAACATTCTAGTTTACTATCTAGTGTAATATTAGAGCTTACATTTCCGGGAGCTGTTGATAACACTACTAGTCAAAGGCAAGAGGTCATTGATTTTGTTTCTAAGAGTAACAATTTTATCATTAAAAAAGCACATCAAATCATTGCTACTGAGTGCTATGGGAATAGACAACCCAGTCTCACGGCATTTCGTGTTCACCAACACGATTTTTAATCTATTGATTCGTGTTCACCAACACGATTTGCCCCTTTTTTTCGTGTTGCACAGCACGATTTTAAAAGCAATGTATTTCTACTGCCTGCTGCACGTCTTTTTCTCCGGTTGGGTCGAGGAAGACCGGAAGCTGTGTGGTTCATAAAAACATGTTCTTGCTCAATATCAAGCCACAGTTATTGCTTTTATTTGAAATCGTATAATTTCGGACTTTTGTTGCCATCTGTGAGGAAAATAAATGGGGCTCAGAGCCTCAGGATACTGAAATCTGTATTTTTTAAATCTTTTATTCCTTCTAATTTGTTATTCTTTTCGAAATAACACACTGTTATTTACTCACCAATAACACTCAATTATCCTTGCTTTTATTTATTGGTTTAATTCCATAATCCCGGGCTTTTTTGGCGTCCGTCAGGAACTGAATTTCAAAATAAAAATAACCGGAAACAGACGTAGGCATTTCGAGCGATTAATAACAGATTAAGGTCTTCTTTTAAATAAGAACAAAACTTTGGGGGTATCTATCTACAGATAAATATTAAGCCTGACAAAGTACTTAACGTCTAATATATTGCTTTCCTGCAATGTTAACTATGTTGAAGCACTTATTTTAACTGATATTATACATATGAATTATACTCTTATGTATGTAGATAGAATAAGAAATGTGCAGAATATGAATATGTTTAATGGTGGAGGTACACACATATTGATAGATGTCTTGTAATGCACTGTTGAGGAACCTATGACCCAAGTGTTTCATTCATTGCATAACTACACCGTAGTTGTGTATATGATATGTCAATAAACCTTTGAAAATATTGAAAGGGATGTGCAAAATAGCCATAATATACAGTCTTTAATTAACTATTAGTAGAGAATAACGAGTAATGAATATACTTTATTACTCGTCAATTCATGTCAATTGCAGATACATGTTTAGTCTTCTCAAGCACCAACTATCAAATATCTCTCCTGATTGTTGGCACTTGACAATCACCTTACCTGAATTTTACTCAGGTCACGTGTAACTAAAGTCTGATTTAAGGGTTGTTAATATTTCACATAATTAATCAGAATCTGCAAAGTAACTCAAATAAATGCAGTGGAGTAAAAATACCAGGTTAACCTCTGAATTGTCGTGGAGTAGAATTACAAATTAACAATGAGCTGTCATGTGGGTATATATTAATGCTGCGCATTATGGACACAAGCGATTTTCACCCATTTATTAATTATATGTTTTACAGTTGATAACACCAATGTGTTTAATACTGGCAACTTCTAATTGTGGGAAAAACAAAAACGTTCAGTAGAGACGTCCCATAGAACATTTTGCGAAACACAATAGCCAGCATTTGTAGTTCTGGGGGGGCGTTCCATTCCAGTTGTGGATAGTCTGGCGTGGTTTCGTTCCATTTCACACAGCTGTTTGACGCTCTGCGTAACCTTACGGGAACTGTAGTCCTAAACAATAGCTGGGGATTATGGGTAGTGTAGTGTCTTCGGCCATCCTAAACTCAGAAATGTTGACAATCGCAATGATGCTCGAAATGTCCCTTATAGGCCTACGTCTGTTTCCGGTTATTTTTATTTTGAAATTCAGTTCCTGACGGACGCCAAAAAAGCCCGACATTATGGAATTAAACCAATAAATAAAAGCAAGGATTAAGTGTGTTATTGGTGAGTAAATAACAGTGTGTTATTTTGAAAAGAATAACGAATTAGAAGGAACAAAATATTTAAAAATACAAATTTCCGTATTCTGAGGCTCTGAGCCCCATTTATTGTCTGAGCCCCATTTATTTTCCTCACAGACGGCAACAAAAGTCCGAAATTATACGATTTAAAATAAAAGCAATAATTGTGGCTTGATATTTAGTAAGAACATGTTTTTATGAACCACACAGCTTCCGGTCTCCCACAACCCGACCGGAGAAAAATACGTGCTGCAGGCAGTAGAAATACATTGCTTTTAAAATCGTGCTGTGCAACACGAAAAAAAGGGGCAAATCGTGAACACGAAATGCCGTGAGATTGGGTTGGAATAAAAGGCTCAATCGTGCTGTGGCTCTCTGTCAGCCTGACTACAGTGCTGAAAAGAAATCTTGCATTATTCTTATTCTCATCTATTAATGAAGAGTAGTAAGCTGCTCTCGCTTTACGCAGTGCTTTCTTATATTCATTGAGAGTAACATGCCAAATTAAACGAGATTCTTCAAGCCTCTAGCCGGTCTATACCGGCTAACATGGGTTTTAATGTAGCTGAGTTACTTTCTAAAATGCAGAGCCGGGCTTCTATGGCTATGATTCCCGCCTCCAACCTAGCAACTGTACTACATTTAACACACGCAGACCTATCGGTACTGTTATGCTGTGTTCGTTATTCTCGCGTCCAGGTAAGAAGCTTAAAAAGGAGACTAAATGGAGTCTCTGAGAAGGTTCAAAATTGGTACTTTAATTGATAAAAAGTGCGGTAATGTTACAAGCAGGATATTGTTCAGTCAGGAGAGAAAATCTGCAGCTTCCTCTCCCCTCGTGCTGGCCGTGCAGAAGAGAGCTTACAAGCCTTCGTCCTTCCCGCTTGCTGGCTGTTCGCTCCTCCTCTCTGGGAGCTGTAGTGACGTAGGGGACTTCCCCCTCATTCTCCTGTGTCCGATATCGCGTTAAACAGAGGATTTCGACATTTTACATTCATTGCTTACTTCCACATGCCTTTTTTCTCCTCCTTATCTCTTGCATAACTTTATATGCAATACATGTTAATGGCGTCAATAGCCACTTTAATGATACTAATGGACGGTAGTCCCGGATGTCGTCATGAAGGATTTTCAGAATAAAATCTTGGTATTGAGAACTTCCGGGTTTTCCAGAATAAAATAGCATTTAAACTGACGGTATGTTTAAGATACATTATGCCATAAAACATTGATTTTAATTTCTAACAGTACCAGTAAAGGAGGAAGGGAAATAGCCAAACATAAGACAGATAGAGCAGGAAATAGCACACGAGGGTGGGGAAGTAGTCATGGTTAGCTATCAAGCTAAAGTAGCTACCGTTAGTAAAACCGAAATAAGTGTAAGCAACTGTGGAGTTACAGTCTGTAAGAGAAGGAGAGTTGTGAGTGCTTAAGCTGTAGTAACGTGTGATTATAACGTCAGGTAGCTGCCGTGATCAAGAATTGTAAAAACGATCGATTTAATTTAAGATAATATAAGCTATCAGCAGCAGAGCAAACACACAGGATAGCCCGGAAGTGACAACACGCTTACCGCAATAGTGAGGGTCCGTGTAACGACTGCAACATCTGACCTAGACATTGAACAGCAAGTCCTGTATTGACTGTCTCAAGTGTATTTTAGCCTTTTATTTTTCTTCAGAAGTTGTTGTTTTCACTCGAACATCGTGCATCAGTTTGTTTCAGAGAGACCGCATGAATTGTACAGCTGTGCAGTACGTGGGTGTTTCAGAGACAGACACACACAGAGACTGAAAGCCAGCAGTAAAGAATGAAAAAGAAAAAGAAAAGATGAGACCACTGCAAGACAGCATGGTTTGGAGGGTGGGTAAGTTGGGGGATAAACTGTTCGTTAATCAGCAAGCAAAGGCTGGGTGAAAGCAGATACGGGCTGTAATCAGAGTCTGTGTATGCATGTAAGCTGGAGTGAGTAATTACATGACAATATTTCTCTTTGACATGGAGATTCAAAATGGGCCCGGTGAGAGCAAAACAACAAACTCAGGACAAACACTGAAAGGAGGCTAATAACGTCAACACACCGGCACACCAACGCACACAAAGGACACAGGTAGAATGATAAAGACACACAAAATGTTGTGGCGGATTTATGGGGGAATTGTGCCATGAATTTACAGAGACCACACACTTCCTGTCTTCACAACACGAAGACTCAAAACTCTCGTCACGTAAATAGATGTTAGGCACGTACATTGAAATAAACCTGGGCAGCAGAATAGATCTGTAAACACACACTCACAATTAGCTCTATAGGACCTTTTCTGGATGTATCACAACCCAGTCTCACGGCATTTCGTGTTATAGTCACGAGATTAATTGAATCGTGTTCACCAACACGATTTTCGCATTTTTTTTTCGTGTTACACATAACGATTTTAAAAGCAATGTATTTATATTGGTAGTATGTTTCGTGCCTGCACCACGTATTTTTGTCCGGTCGGGTCTTGGAAGAGCGGAAGCTGTGTGTTTCATAAAAACATTTTCTTACATTATCTTACCCTAAGCCTAACCCTTTTATTTTAAATAGTATAATGTCGGAGTTTTTTTGCCGTCCGCAAGCAAAATAAATGGGGTTCAGAGCCTCAGAATACTGAAATCTGTATTTTTTTCCTTCTAAATTTGTTATTATTTGGTGCTGGCACAAAACATACTACCAATAGCTTCTAAAATCGTTCTGTGTCAGAATACTGAAATCTGTATATTTTTAAAAGCAATGTCAATAATACATTACATCTATTTTTCCTTCTAATTTGTTATTATTTACATTGCTTTTAAAATCGTTCTGTGTGACACGAAATAAATGGGGAAATCGTGTTGGTGAACACGAATCAATAGATTAATTTTGTGACTATAACACAAAATGCCTTGAGACTGTGTTGCGTATCATGATATTTTCTCTTCACATACCAGGCTTCTTGGACACTTATCTTAGGAGATCTAACTCAAATATTGCATGTGCCATAAACTTTAGTGTAGGTTGATATTTAAGGATGGAACATTGAGATTTACATAATACATTCAGTTTAATATCTCTAAAAGCACCGTAAAGTAGTGCACTACCTTTCAATGCCACCATCCATTGCACACAGTTGACTTGCAGAATTGTATGTACACACTTCCAGTGGTTGCATAACCTGGATGCTATACAACCTGTTCTGCAATTAATTCTCATTGGATTGAAAAGGCAAAATCTTATGGATCCGGTGTCCAGTTTTCAATCCATGGTGGAGACAGCAAATGTTTCAAATGTTTTATTTTTGTAAAAATAAATCTCTATCTGTAAAGTCTAGTATTTATGGAAGCCCATTTCCGCCACTTGAAAAAAATAAAATCCCCATGAAAAGTCATAATTATGAGATAAAAAAGTCGAAATAATGAGATAAAAAGTCATAATTATGAGATAAGAAAGTCGAAATTATGAGATAAAAAGTCATAATAATGAGATAAAAAGTCATAATTATGAGATAAAAAAGTCGAAATAATGAGATAAAGTCATAATTATGAGATAAGAAAGTCGAAATAATGAGATAAAAAGTCATAATTATGAGATAAAAAGTCATAATAATGAGATAAGAAAGTCGAAATAATGAGATAAAAAGTCATAATTATGAGATAAAAAGTCATAATAATGAGATAAAAAGTCATAATTATGAGATAAGAAGTGCGCATGCGCTGCAGTGGCGCTGTCTTCAAAGGTCCCTTCATCACCTTGCTGCTCTCCACCATGCAAACGGCATCTAGTAGAGATGTTAAGATTCACCGATTCGCATCGGCATAAACGTTCAAGATGCGAGTGCACCGGTTGAAAGAGTGCACATCGGCTACAGTTTGGGTTGAACCGGGTTGAACTCGCGATGCATCGATTGCGTCAACGCTCAGCAGAGACGATCTTTGATTTGGATATTTGCTTCGCCCGAGGCCGAGAGTCTCAGTTATCAACACACACGGCAGTTGAGGAGAAAGAGAAACACAGCGCACCGAAAAATACCTACAAATCAAACGTTTGGCAACACTTCGGATTGTTCAAGAAAGACGGTGTAATAATCCTTTATGCTATATAGTTGACCGCAGGTCATGGAGAGTAATAAGGTATCCGTAGACCTTTGTATGAGGTATCTTTATTACTCAACAGGTCTACAGCCATGATACATAGATCCGTCCTAGATGCGGGCTTGCATACACACAGTATCACTCCGCAGCCGCACCCCACCAGTAACGTCCTGATGGTATATGTGCGCGGCACTATATACTACAGTCAACTTGAAAAATCGCTCGCAAATTGTAAACGATGCCGAGCCGCTTTAAAGTACACAAGTAGTACGAGGAACTTAGCGACGCATATAAAGAGGCGACATGGGGTCTGCGGCTGAAAAGAGAAACCTTAAAGTTAGACATATGAGTTAAATCACTCAGTGAGGTGATCTGTCAGAGAGAGTGGTGTTTAGTTTACAGCAGCCTGTGACGGTCAATAATAATTTAAATGTCTTCCTTACTGTTAGCAGTTATGAAATACCTGTTTGTGAAAGGTTATTTGTATTCTTTATTGTTCATATAGAACCCACTGCTTTCTGCTCACTGGTGAGTCAGCCTATGAATGAGTGTTAAGCACATCAGGCTGGCAGCTGTATGGGCATTGCACTATGGTAGCTGTTATTTGCACATTGTTAATCATGAGCAATGCATCCTTACATTGTTTAACTGTGAGGTGTTATACAATTGTACTGTACTCTGGAAAGCTTTTAAAGTTAAAAAAATAAACGGCATGATGGGATGTGCAGTACCAAATATGTAAAGCACTTTTTTGTTAATGTATGATTTGCTGCATATAAGGAATAAAACAAAAATCCTCTGTCGTACCAAATTGAAGTATCATTATTTTTGCATTGTGTTGAATCGTATCGCACCGAATCGCATAATATTGAATCAAATCGTATCGAACTGTATCGCAACAGGGGTGAATCGTATCGTATCGTATCACCTGGTGTTTCAAATGTATCGTTAATGTATCGTATCGTGGCAACGTATCGAGATGCGCATCGCATCGGCCTCAGTGATGGAGATGCACATCCCTAGCATCTAGTCCTAAATAAGGTAACTATTACAGGTGACTTTTGTAAATGTTAGATGTTAAATATAGCCTATATTGCAGCTACACTACAACAATGCAGTTTATAGCTTTGACATTACCTGTTATGAATAGAATATATATGCCTATAGTTTTGTGGTAACGTTCACGGGTTAGAGTTAGAGCAACTCACAGCAGCAGTATGCCTACACTATTGTCATTAGTGGCGTGAACGTTACCACAAAACTATAGGCATATATATTATAGTTCATAACGGGTAATGTCAAAGCTATGAACTGCATTGTTGTAGTTTAGCTGCAATATAGGCTATATGTAACATCTAACATTTACAAAAGTCACCTGTAATAGTTACCTTATTTAGGACTAGATAGACGCTGTTTGCATGGTGGAGAGCAGCAAGGTGATGAAGGGACCTTTAAAGACAGCGCCACTGCAGCGCATGCGCACTTCTTATCTCATAATTATGACTTTTTATCTCATTATTTCGACTTTCTTATCTCATAATTATGACTTTTTATCTCATTATTATGACTTTTTATCTCATTATTTCGACTTTTTTATCTCATAATTATGACTTTTTATCTCATTATTATGACTTTTTATCTCATTATTTCGACTTTCTTATCTCATTATTATGACTTTTTATCTCATTATTTCGACTTTCTTATCTCATTATTATGACTTTTTATCTCATTATTTCGACTTTTCATGGGGGATTTTATTTTTTTCAAGTGGCGGAAATGGGCTTCCATAAGTATTGCATTAAAAGATGTTGCACATTGTGCTAATTTGTATGTTGTTTTGAAAATTGAAGAAGAGTACTTTTTTGAAGTAAATAAAGGTACTGGTTCATATTTGAGAATGTTAAACAGGTCTACATAACTGTAATTATGCTAGTGTTTATTTGATATGTTACCTGTTTTATTTCTCATCCTGTGTCATGTCTGTTTTTACTTCCTGTCTTTGTATGTTTTCCCCATTGATTTGTAAGGAGAACTGGATACAGCGTTGGAGGCGGGGCCCCGTTCATTCTTACGAAAGTTGCTCAAAATGTCCGGACTCTTGTGAACAAAAATACCACATATCTCCCTTGGGTCTTAGGGCAATCTTCCTCATTCATTCGGGATGCACACCTTTAGTTTCCTATAGCTCACTTCCGCTGGGTGCCTGGGTTCTTATACCTTTTCCAAAGTCAAATTCAAGCGCTTTTCAAGGATCTTACAGCTGTTGTAAATTACACATTTATATACACATACTCAAATGATTATTTCCCTACCTCACATTAAATCAGATGTTCTTTATGCTATAAACAACCAAATGTGTGTTTCGTGATAGCATTCTACACGAGGATGCAAAATTAAAGTAAAGAAAACTAAGTTTAATATTTTAAAATTAGTGATCTGTACGTAGACTAGGCCTCACATATAACCTGGCTGAGCCAATATAAAACAATCAGCCAAATAACTTTCCAATACATTATTGATTAATTGTTGAGGTACTTTTAGGTTGGTAGTGAACGCAAGTCAGAGGTACATGGTGTACTTCTACTCCACTACAGTTCAGAGGTACATGGTGTACTTCTACTCCACTACAGTTCAGAGGTACATGGTGTACTTCTACTTCTCTACAGTTCAGAGGTACATGGTGTACTTCTACTCCACTACAGTTCAGAGGTACATGGTGTACTTCTACTTCTCTACAGTTCAGAGGTACATGGTGTACTTCTACTCCACTACAGTTCAGAGGTACATGGTGTACTTCTACTGCACTACATGTATTTAACACCGTTAGTTACTTCACAGATCTGGATGAATGATGTGAAATCTAATCAAGTGTTGAATCAGACTTTAGTTCCACCTGGAGTAAATCCACCAGCTACCCTGCAGTCTACAAAGTCATTCAGACTAGCTGCACCTTTACCAGCTTTGAGAACACTTTGATGATCAATCATTATAAAACACATCATATATATTATTCTGAGATGGACCAATCTGCACAACGACTACTTTTACTGTCTTTCACTATATTTTGATGAGAATACTTTTCTATTTTCACTTGAGGAACATTTTGAATGCAGGACTTTTACTGTAACAGAGTATTCCTACACTCTGGTACTTCTACTTTTACTAAGTACAAGATCTGTGTACTTCTACTTTTACTCAAGTACAAGATCTGAGTACTTCTACTTTTACTCAAGAACAAGATCTGAGTACTTCTACTTTTACTCAAGTACAAGATCTGTGTACTTCTACTTTTACTCAAGTACAAGATCTGAGTACTTCTACTTTTACTCAAGAACAAGATCTGAGTACTTCTACTTTTACTCAAGTACAAGATCTGAGTACTTCCACTTTTACTCAAGTACAAGATCTGAGTACTTCTACTTTTACTCAAGTACAAGATCTGAGTACTTCTACTTTTACTCAAGTACAAGACCTGAGTACTTCTACTTTTCTCAAGTACACAATCTGAGTACTTCTACTTTTACTCAAGTACAAGATCTGAGTACTTCTACTTTTACTAAGTACAAGATCTGAGTACTTATAATTTCACTACAAGATCTGAGTACTTCTACTTTTACTCAAGTACAATATCTGAGTACTTCCACTTTTACTCAAGTACAAGATCTGAGTACTTCTACTTTTACTCAAGTACAAGATCTGAGTACTTCTACTTTTACTCAAGTACAAGACCTGAGTACTTCTACTTTTACTCAAGTACACAATCTGAGTACTTCTACTTTTACTCAAGTACAAAATCTGAGTACTTCTACTTTTACTAAGTACAATATCTGAGTACTTATAATTTCACTACAAGATCTGAGTACTTCTACTTTTACTCAAGTACAATATCTGAGTACTTCTACTTTTACTCAAGTACAAGATCTGAGTACTTCTACTTTTACTCAAGTACAATATCTGAGTACTTCTACTTTTACTCAAGTACAATATCTGAGTACTTCTCCACCTCTGGTAGTGTATTAGCCTGAATTGTAGCTACAAAATCACACAGAGCTGCATACAAATAGACTCACAATGGAAATAATTTTTACAAATGTGTCCAATGATTTTAGGTAATGTTGACTACTCAAGACACCTGACTTATACATCTTTAAAGGAAGACTGTGTTCATTCTACAATTACATGGGATTAAAGAAACATTTAGTTTTACTTGTATAATACTTCAATTTTATATAAAAGACAGTTTGTTTTCAAATAAACAAAGTCTTGGCTTTCAGAATATTAAACTTGCTTCGGCAAATTCAGATGATAAATACAACTTTGAAGCTTCGGCATAATTACAAGCGGAGAACGGAGTAATGTAACGTCACAGCAAACATAGCAACAGCCGGTGTTTCTTGTGAGTGTTTCCCCGGTACACAAACGCAATAAACACAAACACACTCGCGAGCTTCCCCCAGACCAGTAATACAAACGAAAATGTGTCTTCGGGTCAATGCGACTGATTTCGATAGAGCAAGTCACATTTGGTTTAGGCACGAAACATACTACCAGTAGAAATACATTGCTTTCAAAATCGCTCTGTGTCAAATCAATAGATTATATTTCATGACTATAACACGAAATGCCGTGAGTGCTTCGTCCTCTGAACACCACACGATGGCGACTGTAACGCACATAACATAGGTACGCTCCTCTGAAATGATTGTCCCCTGCAATTATTATTATCCCTCAATCGAGTTCGCAATTCAGCTTGCTAACGTTAGCTTAAACAAACGTAACATGCAACGTTAGCCTAACCTAAAATGCTCTACGGCCTACCTTTCATGTGGCTCGTCAGCGCAGACTCTCCCATCGTTATTTGTTGCAAACTTTGCAGGAGGCTACTCGTGGGCTTGACCCTCGTCTTAGCCATGGCTTGTATTTGTCTTCTGCTAGCCAACGCTCGTTGAAACTGCAACCTCCTGGCACACAGTCATCTATCACTCTCATCAGAATGCCCAGGTCACACGTAACACAAACACTTGCATAGCGCGGGAAGGTGCAGCGGAGCTGTTTTATGTAGAAGCAAGCCATTCTTTTCTTTTAATCTAAAAAGCGAACTATTCAGTCAGACAGCAATTTATTGTAAAAGTAAAGCATTTACATTTTCAAGCACTTTATCTCAATTTCAAGCACCATTCCCAAAATGCAAGCACTTTCCCAACCTTGAAAACACCACGTCAAATTTCAAGCATTTTCAAGGATTTCAAGCCCCCGTACGAACCCTGTGCTTGGTGTTCCCCCCTGTTTTGATTGTCTGTCCTGGCCTTATTAGTTTCACCTGTTCCCCTTAGCCCTGAAATAAGCCTCCCTTCTGTACACCTGCACTTTATCAGATTATTGTGTGTCCTGTTATTGCTTACCTTGCCAGGAATACGTAAATTAAAGGTTTTTTCTGTTCTTAGTTTCTTCCTCCTTCATTTTGGTCATCTTTACCTACAAAATAAAATGTGGATCTGCCAACACATAAAACATAAGTTAGACAATGTTTGTGAAAATATTTATTTTGAACTAATCTTCCACCGCAACTAATCACCGAACTGAAGCCAGTTGGCAAAAATCAGCAGAGTGAGACTAAAGAGTCTAAAATGTCACAGAACTCTAAAGCTTTAAAATACAGTAAAAGCATGAAGGTAACTGCTGAGATAATGCAGCGTGAAGTGCCTTCCATTTTATTCCTCCTCATGCTGTGCATGTTTATTCTTTAAAAGAGCTGCTGTTTGCTGGATCAGCGGAAACAAATGGATCTTCCGGTATAAACTGATACAACACAAGCATTGCAGGCTTACGGAGATGATTTGTGATTGATGCGCTCAAAACTAAATGCACTTAAGCATACAAAATGAGTTATTATTCTTAACGCAAATGTGCAATTATGGCTGCTAGAGAAAAATACAGATGAGACTTTCATCTGAAAAGGCAGTTTTTACACTAACTTTCTTTGATTACAGAATCATTCTGTGTTCAGTCCATGAGCGTGACATTGGCTTTGTATTTGACAGCAATCAAGTAAATAAAAATGTCTACAGTGATCAATGATCATGGCTGAAAGGAGACTCCATTTTTATAATGTTGATTTAGGCAAAATAATAATCAATTTGCAGATCAGTTACATGTTTTTCACTTGTTTTCGGAAGATATTTTTGTTAATACACAGTAAATACACTGAACAAAAATATAAATGCAACACTTTTGTTTTTGCTCCTATTTTTCATGAGATGAACTCAAAGATCTAAAACATTTTCTATATACACAAAATAACCATTTCTCTCAAATATTGTTCACAAATCTGAAAAAATCTGTGATAGTGAGCACTTCTCTTTTGCCAAGATAATCCATCCCACCTCACAGGTGTGGCATATCAAGATGCTGATTAGACAGCATGATTATTGCACAGGTGTGCCTTAGGCTGGCCACAATAAAAGGCCACTCTGAAACATGCATTTGTGCTTTATTGGGGGGGGTCTGGGGGGGGGTCCGAAAACCAGTCAGTATCTGGTGTGAGGGTTAGGGTTAGGGTAATGTTGTGAATTGAGTGGCCCATGGTGGTGGTGGGGTTATGGTATGGGCAGGCGTATGGTATGGGCAGGCGTATGTTATGGACGACGAACACAGGCCACTCGATTCACAACATTACCCTAGCCATAACACTAATCCTACCCCTCACACCAGATACTGACTGGTTTTCGGACCCCCCCAACAAAGCAAAGCTGCACGTTTCAGAGTGGCCTTTTATTGTGGCCAGCCTAAGGCACACCTGTGCAATAATCATGCTGTCTAATCAACATCTTGATATGCCACAGGTGGGGTGGATTATCTTGGCAATGGAGAAGTGCTCACTATCACAGATTTTTTCAGATTTGTGAACAATATTTGAGAGAAATGGTTATTTTGTGTATATAGAAAATGTTTTAGATCTTTGAGTTCATCTCATTAAAAATGGGAGCAAAATAAAAGTGTTGCATTTATATTTTTGTTCAGTGTATGTGTTTGGGGGTATTAAAGACGGCCATTTAATTTAGTTTTGTGCTAGTTTTCAGATGCCTTTCTAATGAGGAAATATTAAAGAGGACATATTATGCTCATTTGCAGGTTCATATTTGTATTTAGTGCCTCTTCTGTGATATGTCTCCATGCTTTATTGTTTGGGATTTTGGCCTTTACAGACCATTTATATGTACAAACCTATATAACACACTAAAGGAAAGGGGAAACTGCAAAAAGCACAATTGGTCACCTTTAATTCCCATGTGTTCTGAGAGTTTACCCCTGATTTATTGAGATAACGTGTGTATCCTAATTCAGCTGTAGTAGTAGGGCTTTTAAAACTTCCCACATGATCTAACGGAAAGGTCAGGCCACTAAGTTCTTAAACTAATTTAATGGCTGTTATGGCTTTGCCGGTTCGTGGATCCAAATGTTCCTTGAATCAAGCACGATATTTCAGTGTGAATTGCCAAGATATTTCCTTTTAATCTTCTGATATTGAAAGACAAAGAAAAAGTCATTTTGAATTAAACATTTCATCATTTATTTTTTATTTCCTGATAATATTCTTGCACTGCTCGTTGTGTGGGTGAGCACAGCAGCCATTGTTTACTCAGAGACATTCTTCCTTTGGCTGTTAAAAACAGTAGGCAATTATGCAGATTTCTGTTTGCTAAATCAACAGGAGAGCTTCGTATTAGTGCTCTGCCTTGCATGTGTTCCCTCCATTGTTTCCTCTCTGAATACATATTCATCGGGTCAGAAGTTTTGAAAGTCTCCAACCAAGCTGTAACTAAATGTATATAAATGGTAAATTGGGCAATTATAATTTGTAAAACTTAGTTTAAAAAAACAGCATCACAGGATGTTTCAAGCCAGGATCACAGTTATACCTGACTGAGTAAAGTCACAACTACAATGGTAAAGGATTTGGGGCCTTCTCGTGAAATGTATACTCCTTTTCTCTTGTCAACTTCTTGGTCCTTCTCTCCTTTAGATCAAAATATATTGTACTAATAGGCTATTCTGTCAGTCCTCCAACAGGGTTCCCGCGGGGTCTTAAAAAGTCTTAAATGTAATGATCGGATTTGAAAGGTACTTCTGTGTTGCGATCGCGTCTGAATGGGTTTTGGGGAAAATGTCCGTGCTGCAAAGTAACCAGTACGGTAAGAGCCTTTCAGTTCCCCCCAATAATTTGTATTTAATTAAATCATCATGGAACCAGTTATCAGTAACTTTGTTTCCCCCGGCCCCTTATCGGAGAACACCCAGCTAGTAACATAGCAACCACCAAGGTTCAGCCACCTGCTGTCAGAAACTTCGTTATCTTCGATACAAATAATGGGGAAGTGTAAGTTCAACAGGGGCGCCGCCAGGGATTTTGGGCCCCATGAAAATATATCACATTGGGCACCACCACAGGCCACGCCAACCAAGCACAATTGCTGTAACCACACCTCCAGAACCCAACCCACTCATGTGGATACAGGCTTGCATCTATCTTGTAGTCCAATACTAACTGTACAATATTTACTGACACTGAGCGGTGAAAATATAACACTGTGCAGACTGCAAATTCTACTGCAGTAGAATTCACTATTTGATATAACACTAACATTCCTGACAATAGACCTCAATAGTCATCTTTTATGGTGTACATGCCTTTTTAATAACATTTTTGAATGGAACATTCATAAATCTAAATAACTTAAATATACATGACCTCTTAAATTAAAATAAAGTGAACATTAACACCAATATTATCATTTATAAAATGCTATAACAAAAAAATAACATAAGCAGCAGATTTTTTAATTAAATAGACATCCCAACTACAAAATAAGCGGGTATTAAAGTCTAAATGGACAACAGAACGGAAATGGAAATGAAAAGGCCTGATGGTGGTGCTAAATCATAGCCTATTACCTGTTCTCAGTCTTTTTCTCCTCATGCATCTTGTGTGTAGTGATCCAATATCGTTACCATAGCCTTGCCCTTTAACAGTTATTACGAGCCCTGACTCAGCCTTACTCACCAAGAGCCCAGCACCTTGCCTTCTTACAGGCAAAGTCACTGATCAAGTCCTTGAAGTCCAGCTTTCTAGCCAACTGGCTTTCAATGGACAGCATGGCAAGACTGCAAAGCCTTATGGGGGGACAGGGCTGTGGAGCCTAAAGATGGATCTGTTGGTCCTGGCACCAGGGGGAGGGACAACTGATTTAGTTTGAATAGCTGCTAAAAATGTACCTGCATTTATTAAATGTCAGCTAAAAGATGAGTGAAATTAAAAACCTCAGCATTTTCTGTGAAGATATTAACCGTACTTAATGTCAGCAAAACATTACAATTATTATTTACAATGGACTAAGCTTAGCTAACAGACTAATTTCCACCACTCATGGACAACACCCACCTTTTCTCTTGACAAACTGGGTGACATACTGTCGCCCTTTAGTCCCTCTCCCTTGTCTTTCTCTCCTTTCTTTTCTTTTTTGAAAGCCTGACTTATAGAGGGGGGTGTAGAGAGGCTTTGGATAATTAACTTTTGGAAGAAAAAAAGTTAAATGAATCGTAAGTTTAGTGAGTACATTATCAATTAATCAATGTTATATTAATGTTAATTGTTGATGATTGATGAAAGGTGACTTACATTTTTTTTCTTAATGTACTAAACATTGTTGGGGCCCCTGTCAGTCATGGGCCCTTAGAATCGTCCTAACTTTTCAACCCCTTACAGCGCGCCTGAAGTTCAACCGTATTTGGTTAGAAAACAATGAATTTAGTGCTTGGTTGAAACCAGTGGAGGGGAACATCTTTGAAGCCCGCTGCACCTTTTGCCAAAAAACGTTAAAACTCGGAACATTGGGGGTAAAGGCTTTACAATCTCACGGTCAGTCAGAGAAACATAAGACTCAAATATAAGGTAAATTACAAACGCCTTCCATCTCTTCTGTTTTCACAAATGCTCCGGGAGCATCAATGTGTCCAATGTTGCGTTAGCTAGTGCAGCAGCTCCCGCAACAATATCGGGGGACCTCCGGGCGATGTTTGGAGCTACGTCAACCCTAAAGGCGGAGGTGCTGTGGACGCTAAATACCATAGCTAAGCACCAGTCATACAACAGCAACGATGGTATCGGAGAGCTTTTTAAAATCATGTTCCCGGATTCGGATATTGCAAAAACGTTTGCATGCGGTGATGACAAAACGGCATACATCACCAAATGTGGTTTGGCACCGCACATCAAGAGAGACCTCGTCTCTAAAATAAACAACAGTCCGTTCGTTCTGATGTTCGATGAGAGTTTGAACCAAACGACCAAAAACAAGCAGCTGGACTATGGAGCTAATTTCCTGCCATAACTCCACAAACAAACTAAACAGGTTTTACAAATGCCTCATGATTCACTAACAAACACAATGTGGTTTGCAAATACAAAACACCATCTACAAACTAATGCATTTAGTTTTGCAAAGAAAACACGTATTTATCAAATAAACACATACAATTTTTCTAATAAATCATTTTTCAGAGACAAATTCAGCATAGGTTTTACAAGTACACATTTTTTTTACAACTACAAAACTTCTTTTTACAACTACAACACTTTTCTTTACAAGTACAAAACTATAGGTTACTTACGTAACCCCAATCTCAGAGTAACATGAAGTGAGATGTCTCACTATGGGATGCGCCTCATCGCGGAGCAAACAGAAGCATCAATCTCATTACGCCAATCCTGATTGGCTGGTGATTTTGACGTCAGCGTCAGGGGAAATCACCCCCTATAAGTAGCTTGCGCCACAACGCATGCGTCATTCAAAATAAGCACCTCTTCTCGCTTCACCATAGCAATGAGGGCCGTCTGGTGAGACATCTCACTTCATGTTACTCTGAGACTGGGGTTACGTAAGTAACCTATAGTTCTCATTCATAACACTCCGTTCGATGTCTCACTATGGGAAATTGTAGCTCCCGTATTGCCAGACGAGCTTATCTCGAAGATCACCGATCAACCAGAATTTAACAGGTGGAGTCCCGACTCAACAAGGTGCCCAGCACTGCTCGGGCCACACTTGGAGCGGAGACGTCTAGCCTGTAAAAGCGGACAAAAGTGAGCGGCGAAGACCAGCTTGCCGCTGCACAGATGTCTTGGATGGAAACACCCTTGAACAAAGCCCAGGATGTAGCCAGGCCCCGAGTCGAGTGAGCCCGCAGACCCGAAGGTGCTTGCAAATTCTGACTCGTATAGGCCAAAGCAATTGCCTCCACAATCCAGTGGGAGAGCCGTTGCTTAGTAACAGGCTTACCCTTGTGAGGGTTAGCCCAGGACACGAAGAGTTGGTCGTTAAGACGAAGCTCTTTTGATCTGTCCATATATGTGTGTAAAGCCCGGACTGGACACAACAGATCCTGCTGCTGCTCCCCGGAGGAAACCAGCGGCGGAGGAGATGCCTCAATGTCAATTGGGGTACACAAACCAACCACCTTTGGTGTAAAGGCAGGGTTGGGTTTCAACAACACTCTCGTTTACCCTGGGGCGAACTGAGTGCATAAGGGATGTACAGACAGTGCATGGATATCGCTGACTCGCTTGGCGGATGCCAGGGCCAGTAACAGCACTGTCTTGAGTGACAGATGTTTCATGTCAGCTCCTTCCAGGGGTTCAAACGGGGTCATTTTGAGCCCATTTAAGACCACTGCCAGGTCCCATAAGGGCACCATCGACCTAGAGACAGGGAGGAGCCTGCAAGCTCCCTTCATAAAACGGCAAACCAAAGGATGTTGGCTAGCCGTCTTACCCTCAAAACCCACATGGCATGCAGCAATAGCAGCCAGGTACACCTTGATCGTGGAGAAAGCTCTGTGTTTATCGATCAAGTCCTGTAGGAATGATAAAATCACCCGACAGGACATTGAAAAGAGATGTGTCCTTCTTGAAGGCACCACTCCTCAAACACCCTCCACTTACAGTCGTAAAGAGACCTGATGGAGGAAGCTCTCGCACTCTGAATAGTGTTTATCACCTTCTGAGGGAGTCCCACTGTATTCAGATTGTACCACTCACGGGTCAGGCCCATAGTTTCCTGTGCTCTGGGCGTGGGTGAAGGATCGCCCCCCCCGGCTGAGACAATCTGTCCCTGCGTGGTGGGGGCTGCCATGGCTGCCCGCACAACAGCTGATATATCTCCGCCAGCCCGTATGTTGCGGGCTAGGGCGGAAACATCAGAGTAAGTGTGTGGCGTTGCTCCTTCACTCTGACCAGAGTTGGGGGTAACAGAGCCAGGGGTGGGAACGCGTACAGAGGACCCGGAGGTCAATCGTGTACGAGTGCGTCCCCGCCTAACAGTGCGTTTAAATCGTGCATTAAAGAGAACAGCTGTCATTGAGCATTTTTTTCTTTATGCGAACAGATTTAACGCGGCTCCGCCGTAACGCACCCACAGCTGACTCACAATCCTTGGATGTGGAGTCCAGTCTGCATAGAGTGGTGCACCTCTGGACAGTAGTTCTGTCCCGAGGTGCATCCCTCTCGGTACCTGTGTCGCTCTCAGAGAGAGGAGACGTCTGCCGCTCCAAGGGATCAGTTTGTGTGCCAGTGTGTGTGA
The DNA here is from genome assembly GCF_902827115.2 of Pseudochaenichthys georgianus. Classification (NCBI taxonomy): domain Eukaryota; kingdom Metazoa; phylum Chordata; class Actinopteri; order Perciformes; family Channichthyidae; genus Pseudochaenichthys; species Pseudochaenichthys georgianus. The sequence continues at coordinate 10,168,806 of NC_047505.1, read as the reverse complement.
CTGGAGACAACGCAACCTCCCTTGGCGGTTCATACACAATATCGTGTTGTCTGATCTCACGAGGACATGGTGTCCACTGAGAGAAGGCAGGAAGCGTTTTAGGGTGGGCAACACCGCTAAAACCTCCGGGTAATTTACGTGCGCCCGCTGGAGGTCTCTGCTCTAGAGGCCTCTCACCGGGCGACCCTCGTAAATAGTAGGGATGGGAACGATTAATCGAATATTCGAATATTCGAAATGATTCATGTATTCGAATATGAGTTATGAATATTTGTATTAATTTTTTTTTGGGAGTGATGCCTAAGTTGATTACATATTATCAAATTGAATAATTCAATGTATATATATACGACTATCAGTGTTTCCCCTAGGATGGAGTCAAAGCAGCGGTGCTAAGGCACGTGGGCCCAGCATAATGTGAGCGTGGAGCGCGTGGATTTTTTTGGTGTGTGCACGTGCGAAGTGCGTCCCGCCAATTTGTTTCTATGTGTCAGCACAAGAAAGGCTCTTGAGGTCTAGTACCAGGGCCGGTTCTAGCCAATTTGCTGCCCTAGGCGAGATTTTATATATAAAGAATAAATGAAAAATCTCTACAAAAGGCAAATACACTACAAAAACAGAAACTTATAGGTCATATACTTCAAAATAGCTTCAAATGTATTCATTATTGTATGAACATATTTGAATTGGAGGGTGGTCACATCCTCTAGGGGGGTCTGGGGGTATGCCCCCCCGGGAAGATTTTTTTTTGAACATTTTAAAGTAAAAGCTTCAATCTGGTGCACTTTGAGCACACAATTACTAGAGACCTGATCTAGGGGAACTCTAAAACACCCATATGAAAAAGATCGGTTTACATTTTAATAATCAAATAAGTATATGAACATAACCAATAACCTACCATAGCCAATAACAAATACATGTAGCTTATTTGATTTTTGTTGTTCATTCATATCTTATTTGACCTAGTTAACTTATTTTACTTAATTTATTTATTTATGCATATTTTTGTATCTCTCCAACTTTAAATGATATTTTTGGATTACTGTCCTATACAGTAGTATACATTGGAATGATTTCAAACCTGTTTTTATTTATCCTAATAATTATAAAGGAGTGCCTTGGAAATATGTGTTTACATAATTTGTGGTCAAAACGTTTGAGACCCACTGAGATAACTTAGACTAAAATTAACTTATCTAAACACTCAGAGTCCTTTACCTCACTGAGCCTCTCAGTCTGACAGGGGAGCTCTCCTCCACCCTGGTTGTAGAAACATCTACTTCTTATATCCGTTAGCGCTACGAGCACTAGATTCTAATAACAACAGCGCCGGTACCGGTGCTCCCTCTCCCTCGCTCGCTCTCTCGCTCACACTTTGGCTGTGAGCTGCGGGCGCCTGATAAGCCAACATCCCCAACTTTCATCACTTACAGCGCATCGTACAGGGCAAATGAAAAGTGTAACCGGGGTGAAAAGGGTGTTACATTTACTTAATTATGAATGTTGTTACATCAAGGCCGAACATTTGGATGAGCGCCAACGGTCAAAAATGTTTTTTCCCTCCCAGAGCTACCAGTGCATCGCCCCCCAGATCTGGCGCCCAAGGCGACCGCCTGTTAATACCAAAAATCTGCCCCCCTAGCAGTGGCGTGCATATTTCAGCAGCGGCCACTATTTATATATAGGGGAAACACTGACTATGCCATAGCTAAATGTGTTAGGTGACGTCTAAAGGTGTGTTTTGCTCCGCTCACCGGCCCCTCACAGCGGGCAGAGCTGCAGGTGCTGATCTCTCTCTCTCGTGTCCGGTTATACTTCACTCGCGTTTATGTCCAAATCCATCAGATCTAGCTAGTTCTAGCCAATGATATGGCTGCTGCCCCTCCCTACACGCAGATCACGCAGACTCAAACCTCATCTTAGGCCCAAATGTGGCGCAAATGAGCTCCGCAGCCGTTGCGAGGTTCCGGCGCTAACAGTTCATGAGCGTGCTCCCCCGCCCCCTGTCAACACTCGAGACACATGAGTGGCCAGCCTAAACAACAATAAGCGCTGCTTGGCAACCGTGTGTGGCGGCAAAGTACATTTTGACTGGAGAGATTTAGTTTTGCCGGTATTCAACATTTTACCAGTCATAGTCCGGTAATTATTTACACTAGAAGAGTCCTACACAACAGACATGGCGTCAAAAAGGAGTCATGTGTGGAAATACTTCGACCAGGTTAGTGAGTACGGTGTAGAGGTCAAACTATGCCAAATTAAACGTATATACATGCTATACCTTGCTATACCCGCAACCTCCGTTCCAGCTGAGAGGGTCTTCTCTACAGCTGGCCTGATTGTGAATCGCCTCCACACATGAAAGCTGTAGGCCTATAGCTGTCAAACTGTGATCACCAGTTCAATACATTTGACAAATTCGACTTGGTTTCTACACTTATTTGAACATGTATGTATTTCTAAAAAAATATTTAAATTCTTTTTTTTTTTTATAGGATATGTATATTTCGGTTAACCGGTTAACCGTTTTTTGGGGGGTCGAATATTCGAATATACATTTGCTTTCAAATTCCCATCCCTAGTAAATACCCTATCAGCCTGTCTGACATGCGTCCGTGGTGACCACCTTCCGTGAAAGGACAGCACCCGTAGGCGCGTCCCGCACTATAAAAGTCGGGTGTAGTGTCACTACGCATTACATAATAACCAATACCACGGCGTGCGGAGTTTAGTTTTATTATGAGACCCGTGTTGAGCGGGTGCTTTACGAGGACATTTGTCTGCGTAATCTGACTCTGCTCGGCGGGCATTATAGATAAAACCCTTCTTTCTAGGAGAGAGAGAGCCTCTCTCTCCAGAATATGGGTTGACTCTCTCTGGGCTTGTGAGAACAGATAAAGTATAACTGTTTTGAGAAGCCCAGATAGATGTCGTGAGTATCTCCTGCTGGATGCTCCTTAGAGCCAGCTGAGATGTCACGCTTACGGCTCCAGCCGGCACTGCGCATGCACGTGACGGTGGTGCCCTTACAGCTCCAGCCGGCACTGCGCATGCGTGTGACGGTGGTGCATTCACAGCTCCAGCCGGCACTGCGCCTGCGCGTGCCGCTGGTGCCTTTACAGCTCCAGCCGGCACTGCGCATGCGTGTGACGGTGGTGCCTTCACAGCTCCAGCCGGCACTGCGCCTGCGCGTGTCGGTGGTGCCTTTACAGCTCCAGCCGGCACAGCGCATGCGTGAGACGGTGGAGCCCTTACGGCCCCAGCCGGCACTGCGCATGTGCGTGACGGTGGTTCCCTTAAAGCCCCAGCCGGCACTGCGCGTGTGCGTGGCGGTGGTGCCTTCACAGACCCGTCAATAATCCGCCTTTTGAGAGATGCCGTAGCTGCTCTCAAAAGGGGAATAATTGGCGGGCTGTTTATTGGTTTTATTGATTTTCTTTTCATTTTTTTGAGCTGCGCCATCGGCCTGAATCCTGGATGCGTTAGCGGCAAATATTTTATGACAGAGGAATCAATCAGCATGTGACATGTGTTTGTGCGGACTTGAGGATGGTGTTTAGGCATCTCTCGAGTCGGCGGGAACACAGTCACGGAGGGGAGAAGGAGGGGCTGTCACGCCACTCGCTTCTTCTTCCTCGACTGCTGGCCGAAATTCTGGGTTGGCTGAGCCTGAGCTGCAGCCGGAACCGGAGATTTTCTCAGCCAACTTGCCCTTGTCTCCAGCCTGGGCTGGGGACTCGGGGTGGGCTGCGACCTCTGCTTGACCGGATGACCGCTTGATCGCACCTCCTTTGCAGGGAGGCGAGAGCGGAGCCGAAAATTCCCTCGGGAACGATGGGCATATCCAGCACGTCTTCCCTTTCTCGGTACGGGAGGTTGGTGAGATTAGGCCATCTCGCTCTTTCCTGCACCACCATGATCCCCATGACCTTGCCCGTGGCCTGGACGGCGCAGCGCTGGACACAGAGGCAAATGTCCGTGACCGCTGCCCGGGCTATCCTACAGGTCCTCGCAGAGCTCCGCTTGGTAGGCAGTTAGCAGTGAGGACACGTTCAGGGCCCTGGCGGAGAGTGCTGCAGCTTTATAGGACTTTTCAGTCATTGTGGACTGAAAGCGGTCCGCTTTTGCTGGCAGCGTGGGGTTCCTGCTTGGTGAGCGCCACCAGTGGTTCCTCGCAATCCAGGGAGGAGGCACCCTGGATTGGGACCTTGTTGCTGAAGGGCCGGTCTCTCCACGAGACCGACACTTCATCCAACATTTCCGGAAAAACCGGGAGGAGTTTCCTCCCTTTGCCCGCTGTTTGGGGAAGATGCTTCCCCTCGTAGCGGGACCTGGAGGTCTCCTTGGCCATTTCAGGCCACGGAACGTTGAGTCTGACCGCAGCGCGTTTGCACACGGCCTGCAGGTCCATGCTCAGACCGGGCGAAGCTGGTGTGCTGTCGCCCTCGCTTCAGGCTTTGCAGCCTGGGCCGATGACATGAAGGTGTCCTCTTCTTGGTCATCCGACTCGGACAGGAGGAACGCCAGGGCGTCCCCCTCCTCGTCCTCCTCATAGTCCAACTCAAGGACATCCTCCGCGGGTGAGACCATGGTGAAGTCCAACCGGGAGCCCCAGCTTGTCTTGTCGTCACCGGGTCCCGGCCTGCTAGGGCGCGGGATCCCGGTTCTGAGGCCATCGCTGACGATGAGACCCAGACCGACACGGAGAGGGGTTCGCTCTCTGTGGCAGACGCCCCCGTGTATTGACTGCTGGCCGGCGGGTCCATGGACATGGGGGGGTCCTGTTCCGACAGGCTAGCTTGTCTCGCTAGCCGTCGGCGGAGGTTCTTGACGGTGAAGCGGACACAATGTCCGCATGAGCCGGGGTTGTCGATAGCGCCTCGGGCGTGTTCCAGCCCGAGGCAGGACGAACAGACCTGGTGTGTGTCTGTGCCCAAGATCTTCAACCCGCAGCCGCAGAGTCGAGCCACCGAGTCCCTGACTCCTCTGGTGTGAGGGAGAGGGGCGTCCATCTTTGTCGCCTCGTGGCGTGGAGAGGGCCCGCTCTCGACAGGTGGGACGGGAAAAAAAGGTATTACCACCTTGTCCTTAATCCGGGGAAAGAGGACGGTGTGGGTCTTTTAATCCCGGAGAATACTGACTGGTGTGGCAGTATGCTCCTCTTTTAATCCTTTTCCCCTCCGTGGGGAAGAGGAAAGAAAAAACGTCCTCGCTACCGTGGTGTCAGTAGAGAGGGAGCGAGCTAGCAACAGGTGTGTTGCTAGCTTGAAAAAATCGGACCTACCTTACTTTCTCGTAGAGAAGGGCGAGGTCGATTTATTTCCAAGTACTAACAGCGTTAGTACTACCGTCTTCCTGCGAAGCAGAAGGAGTAGCCGGCGAGCGCCCGTCGACCGAAAAAGTATTTGGGTTCAGTCTGTGGACAGTGAAGCTTGCCCGGCTACTGTAGAGATGTGCTCTGAAGCGAGAAGAGGTGTTTGAATGACGCATGCGTTGTGGCGCAAGCTACTTATAGGGGGTGATTTCCCCTGACACTGACGTCAAGATCACCAGCCAATCAGGATTGGCGTAATGAGATTGATGCTTCTGTTTGAGAAATCGAACGGAGTGTTATGAATGAGAACTTTTTCTTCTCACCGCGGAATATTACTGCCAAATGCATATATATATATATATATATGCTGCTGCCGTGGAGCATGTGCCCATATATATATATATATATATATATATGGGCACATGCTCCACGGCAGCAGGGGGCGCTACTGAGTCCATTTGGGAAGGCGGGAGGTTGAGCAGAGCATGGAACAGCCCTTGCCAGTCTGATGACAGGTTTTTCTAGCGATCCAGCGATCTGTTACCCGAACTCATTTCACAATGAGCGGCCAACAGGTGAGTTTGTTAATTTTTTGGGTGAAAAAGCCAATGTTAACTGAAACTAAGTTACTGTTTCATGAGTATGAGCAGACTGCAGAAGCTAGTTTACAACAAGCTAGGCTAATTTTATTTTTTTATTTGTAGTAATCGGTTCTTGTAAACATATATATATATATAGCCATCAGTAGACTACATGAATGAGACAAGTCTTTGTGGTTAGTTGAAAAGTCTGTAATAACCATACCATGACACGTTAAAGACAGGGATTCTGTGATTTTACGAGAAAATCTGTGAAATGATCGTTTGTTACCTCGTCTAACATGTATTTGCTTATTCTACTATACCAGCCTATTAGCAGCATAGTTATAGTCTTCTATTTGCTTGTCTTCCAATCATTTTTAAACAGTATTGTGTTGGTGCTGCCTGTGTTTTGCCCACAAGCCAACCGTGACGTCAGATAGTTTGATCCTATTGGTTCAGTGTTAGTGTCAGTTCAAATAGGGTGTGCAAATTACCCAATTTATAACTTAAACTGTTTTCAAACTAAACAGAGGGCACTGAGACGTTATGCAGATAGTGGACCACAGTGTTGTACACATTTCACATTGGTTATCTGCCAATATCACATATAATATAGAAACAGCAGGGGTTGAATTGGGTTCTCTTATGTGGGTATACTTACAATGAAAACTGAAAATAAACGTAATGTGTACCCAATTCAACCCCTGCTTACCAGCCATGGTTAAATATCTAAGTTACCAAAATGTTTCACCTCACACTTGCTCATCCTTTTCTTCTATCTCTAGGAATTGCTCGTACAAAGCATGTTGGAGAGGCATCATACACGAGTTCTACATGTTGTCCGTCAGCAGCCACTTGACATCGATTACCTTGAGTTTGTCTGTTCTCAGGAGGCTGTTCCTTTTAGTGCTCTCTCTAATCAGGTTCTCATCCCAAAGGCTATTGTAGATGCACTCACAAAGCTACACAAGTTGGTTGTTGAGGAAAGACAAAATAGGGTCCCCAAAGTATTAGTTCAGGTTACCCATGGAGTCACTGGGCGTCCAAGATTTGATTTATCTCCAGATTCCCTGTTACATCTTCTTAACCTGGGTCTTCCAGTGCCCTGTATTGCTAACTGAAGGATACAAATA